>NC_069503.1:1152092264-1152097264 GCF_027579735.1 Bombina bombina | reverse complement strand
TTGAAAGGGGTAGAAGGTTGCATGAGGGATCTCCTGAGCAGGCCGCAAGCCTGACCGGGGGTATGTTAGCACTTGACGGTGCTCCGATCAGGGCAAACGGTGTGTCTGAGGGGCAAGTGGTTCCTGAGGGGCAAGGAACAAGGGCACGTTCGCCCGGGAGGGCCCAGATTGGGGAAACAGGCATTAATGAGCAGGCCGCAGGCCTGACGGGGAATATGCCTACTGCGCAACAAGTCGCAGGGCCTCAGGCTGCAATCACGCAGGCTGGGGGCAAGCGTCGGCCCACGAATACATCGCGGCCTAGCAGACGCCGTAGTACTGCGTCACGCAGCAAACGTAACGCCCGACAGGGTGCGCGGGCGGCGCCCGCGGGTGTGGCCCTCAGCGGGGCTCCACCAGGTGTTGTTACTAGGGCTTCAGCAAAGAAAGGCCCAGTTATCACGCCCAGTCTATGTCAGGGCACGCAGGCTGCGACTGAACAGAGTAGACAAGTGCAGTTTGCTAAGGCAGTGATGAATGTGCGTATGGCTGATATGGGTGATGATGGTATTGAGGAGTGTGGCAGTGATCACAGGAGCCCCAGTCCCCTAGGGTCCCGTGGTAATGTGGTTGGTGGGCCTTCGTCCCCTTCCCTGGGTACTCCTCTTTCACATTTTTCTCCGCAGATCATTATGGAACCCAGAACTGCATTACTGCCACTCCAGGCCACCCCCGGTGCCGTGGAAAGGGAACCACAGTCTCAGGAACAGCCGTCCACTTCTTCTGGTCCTGTCCCGGTGCAACGCCTCTTGGGAGCTGGTAAGAACACTATTACTTTTGAACGTAGTGTTTTAAGTTCATCCTCGGATGATTCAGGTTCTGAAAGTGATAGATCCCTGGGGTTGGAAGCGAAAGGGCAAAAAAAAATGTATAGGATGGTGAAATGGTTAGTAGAAGAAAGGAAGGCTATGGGTCTCCCCCTCCCCCCTGGTTCATCCCGCATGGAGCCCACTGTTCCTATGTTGACACCTCCTGCGTCAACAGACTTAGTTAGCCCGGTTATGGGGAACAGGCGCAGGGCAGCTGTGCATGGGGACACTGACACATGGCCTGCGTTTAGTCTCCATGAACATCTCAAATCTAAGATGGTTCGGCGCATTCAGGGTGGGAGATACGTGCACATGTTTGAGCTTTCTGCGGAGGCTTATCGCCAGAAAGAAATGGCGGATGATGGCACGGGCCCGAAAAAATTTAAACGTCCTGATTCCTATGAGGAATGGCGCAAGTGCTTTAGGGTTTATGCGTCCTGTTATATCTCTAAATTTCCCGATCAAGCTTTGAACATCCTGAAATATCAGGATTCCATTGAAACGGTGTACGAGAAGTACAGGGATGGAGCTTGGCGGGATTATGACGCTGCCTTCCGTAGAAAGATGGTTGGGAACCCTCTTCTTACTTTCGGTGACGTTGATTCGCGTTTGTGGGCGCAATTGGGTCCTGAAAAACAGGCGGCGCCTGCTATAGTGGTCGGAGCATCGGGGGGCGTTAAGGCCTCGCAGCGCTCTCGACGGCGGGCCACTGGGGTGTGCTGGCGCTTCCAGGACAAATCGTGTACCAGGGGAGCGGCATGCGCATTTCGGCACGCGTGCAAAACCTGCGGTGGCGGCCACTCGGGGTCTGAGTGTACCAGAACCCAGGACGCGGGTCGTTCCCAGGAGAGAACAGCAGCCGGCTCCAAACCTTTCCCTGTCGGAAAGGGCGGCCACACCTCTGAAGGTGGCCGTAATTGAGAAGTGGCTGCTGCTATACCCATTTAAGGAGGCCACCTTGCTGCTTGGTGGTGGTCTGCGGTCCGGATTTGTTATCCCAGTCGGATCGCACGTGGAGGGTTCCTTGTCACGCAGGAACCTAAAATCCGCATATCAGTTTCCCGGGGTTTTGCGGGATAAACTGAATAAAGAAATTGGGTTGGGTCGTATGGCGGGCCCATTTGAGGATATCCCCCTCCCAGGGCTGGTTGTATCACCCTTGGGGGTAGTCCCAAAAAAGGAGTCGGGTAAATTCCGGCTCATCCAACATCTGTCCTTCCCGAAGGGTCGTTCGGTGAATGACGCCATCCCCCTGAACTTAGCTCAGTTTTTTACCAATCATTTGATGAAGCATTGGGGCTAGTTCGCAGGGCGGGGGCCGGAGCTCTGATGGCAAAGCTGGATATAGAATCCGCCTTCAGGCTCCTGCCTATTCACCCCTCCTCTTTTAGGCTTATGGGGTGCTATTTTGAGGGGCAGTACTACGTGGACAAATGCTTGCCCATGGGGTGCTCAATTTTGTGTGCTTACTTCGAGGCTTTCAGCTGCTTCTTGCACTGGGCCATCGCGGAGGTGGCCGGATTCGACGGCCTGGCACACTATTTGGACGATTTTCTGCTGGTTGGGCGGGCAGGATCATCTGAGTGTGCTTTCCTGATGAAAGTCACCAGGTTTCTAATGGATAGAATGGGAGTTCCTCTGGCGGAGGACAAGTCCCAGGGTCCTTGCACGTGCCTTACTTTTTTGGGCATCGAAGTTGATTCGGTGGCAGAGCAGTGCCATCTGCCACAAGAAAAAATTCAGCGCATGTTGGAGTCAGTATGCGCTATGAGAACAGAGCTGTATAGCTCCATAAAAGACCTTCAAATCCTATTGGGTTTGCTGAACTTTGCCGGCAGGATTATTCCTATGGGTAGAATATTCCTCCGCAGGCTCGAGAGGCAACTGTGCGGAGAAAGATCGCAGACCCGGAGGTTCCGGGTGTCTGCTGAGATGGTGGAAGATCTTAAGGTCTGGGAAGAATTTCTTCTCCACTTTAACGGGATCTGTCTGTGGCGGGAGGTTGTTCCTTCTAACGCAGCGATCCAGTTGTTCACTGATGCGGCTGGGTCCCACGGGTACGGGGCTTTCTTGGCCGGGCAATGGAGCGCTGGCCCATGGCCCACCGCGTGGATAGAAAGAGGCTTGGTCAGGAACCTATGCCTTCTTGAGCTGTTCCCCATACTGGTCGCTCTTGACATTTGGGGCGATCAGCTTCGCGACCGTGAGGTGGTTTTCTGGACAGATAACATGAGCGTTGTTTATGCTGTTAACAGACTTTCATCTAGTTCCCCTCCGGTTGTGCGGTATTTGAGACTGTTGGTGCTGAGGTGTCTGCACCTGAATATTGTGTTCCGTGCTAAGCACGTTCCGGGCGTCCAGAATAGGATTGCTGATGCGCTCTCCCGTTTTCAATGGGAAGCATTTTATGCACTGGTGCCCGATGCGGACACTAACGGATTGTCCTGTCCCACTTACTTATGGCAGGTGGCGCTGGATGGGGCCCCTTGATTGCGATGGTGCGGGCTTCCCTCGCTCCGTCTACCTGGGCTACTTATGTGAAATACTGGACGGAGTGGATCGCTTTTTGTGACTTCAGGTGCCGTCCCTCCTGTGACGGGGACCAGTGGGGCTTACTGGAATGGATTACCGAACTTAAAGGTAATGGTGTTTCGAAGACTGCGGTGGGTTCACGCCTGGCTGCAGTGTCCTTTTTCTGCAAGTTGTATGGGCTTGTTGACGCCTCGAAGACCTTCCTGGTTAGGCAGGTACTTTGAGGCTGGGGGCGTATGGCCCCCAGGGTCAGGGATTTCAGGGAACCAGTTACCATTGAGCGTCTGGTAACGTTGTGCCGAATTTTGCCGGCGGTCTGTTCATCCGCCTACGAAACTGCCCTTTTCTCAGCCGCCTTTGGGCTGGCTTTTCACGGGGCTCTTAGGGTAGGGGAAATTGTCCCGCCCTCTAAGAAAAAGACGGGCGGCCTTTTGCTGCCTCATGTCAGAGACGATGGGTCGTCTATCTTGGTCTTTCTTCCCAGATCCAAAACTGACCAAGAAAGGAGAGGTACCTGGTTAGCTTTGCCGGCCCATGATGAATCTGTTTGCTGCCCGGTCAGACTGGTTAAAGCCTATATGGACGTGCGTCCTGAGGGTTTCTCACAATTTCTAGTTCACGAGGACGGTTCCCCGTTGACTAGATTCCAGTTTAGGAAGGTGTTGGCCTGGGCAGCATCAAGGGCAGGTCTTGATCCAAGGGTCATTCCTCCCCATTCCTTTAGGGTGGGCGCGGCCACCACTGCCGCTAGTTTAGGATGGTCGGCTGACCATATTAGAGCTCTGGGGAGATGGAGGTCGCAAAGGTATCTTTTATACGTTAGGCCTTTGACTGTTTAGAAGTGATTATGTTTTGCAGATGCAATGGTTAACCTCTGTTTCTTTTCTTAGGACCAAGGAGCGGTCCACTGAGAGTATGGATTACGGGGCATTCGTACATCCACTGGGCGGAGCTTCGGGCGATCGCGAGACCTGATGGGCGTCAGCTGGGGTTCCCCTCTTCCCGAGTCACTGTTAGGTGGTTAGGGTGCAGGGGGCTTACGTGGCAGGCTCTGCCTGGGTTGCTGCAGGGGGCCTTGCGCAGGTGGGAGAAACCCCATGTACTTATCATACACGCAGGTGGAAATGATATGGGGCTCCTACCGTGCAAGCAGCTCAGTGCGGTTATTCAGTCGGATCTGCGCACGATTCAGGCATGGATTCCCCAAGTCAGGATAGGATGGTCTAACATCATCCCCAGGATAGAATGGCGCCATATGCAGTCTCATCGCGCAGCTTTTCAGGTCCGCAAGAAAATTAACAGAGAAGTGAGGATTTTCTTAGGGCAGTCAGGAGGGTTTGTTGTGGAACATGGGAACATATCAACGGCTGAGAGGTGCCTCTACAGGAGGGACGGGGTGCACCTCTCTGAGAGGGGCATTGACCTGTTCCTCTGTAATTTGAGGCGTGCTATACTTAATCATCTATAGGTGTGGCAGCAAGAGGTGAGCCTGTTGGGCTATCTCTTGTGGCGGTTGGTCCGCGCCCCAGTTTGCCATCAGAGTGACGGCTGCCCAGGGGAGGGTGATCTCTGCAGGCGCGCGCCTGGGGTCCCTCCCATTCTAAGATGCCGAGAACTCCC
>NC_069503.1:1151772264-1151774764 GCF_027579735.1 Bombina bombina | reverse complement strand
CATGCTAGAGCTACCAGCAGAACAAACGAGCATTCCTTCAGAATCTTGGAGATTACTCTTGGAAGAAGAACTAGAGGCGGAAAGATATAGGCAGGATGATACTTCCAAGGAAGTGACAATGCATCCACTGCTTCCGCTTGAGGATCCCTGGATCTGGACAGATACCTGGGAAGTTTCTTGTTTAGATGAGAGGCCATCAGATCTATTTCTGGAAGTCCCCACATTTGAACAATCTGAAGAAATACCTCTGGGTGAAGAGACAATTCGCCTGGATGTAACGTTTGGCGACTGAGATAATCCGCTTCCCAATTGTCTATACCTGGGATATGAACCGCAGAAATTAGACAGGAGCTGGATTCCGCCCATACCAGAATTCGAGATACTTCTTTCATAGCTAGAGGACTGTGAGTCCCTCCTTGATGATTGATGTATGCCACAGTTGTGACATTGTCTGTCTGAAAACAAATGAACGATTCTCTCTTCAGAAGAGGCCATGACTGAAGAGCTCTGAAAATTGCACGGAGTTCCAAAATATTGATCGGTAATCTCACCTCCTGAGATTCCCAAACCCCTTGTGCTGTCAGAGACCCCCAAACAGCTCCCCAACCTGTCAGACTTGCATCTGTTGAAATTACAGTCCAGGTCGGAAGAACAAAAGAAGCCCCCTGAACTAAACAATGGTGATCTGTCCACCACGTCAGAGAGTGTCGTACAATCGGTTTTAAAGATATTAATTGAGATATCTTTGTGTAATCCCTGCACCACTGGTTCAGCATACAGAGCTGAAGAGGTCGCATGTGAAAACGAGCAAAGGGGATCGCGTCCGATGTTGCAGTCATAAGACCTAGAATTTCCATGCATAAAGCTACCGAAGGGAATGATTGTGACTGAAGGTTTCGACAAGCTGATATCAATTTTAGACGTCTCTTGTCTGTCAAAGACAGAGTCATGGACACTGAATCTATCTGAAAACCTAAAAAGGTTACCCTTGTCTGAGGAATCAATGAACTTTTTGGTAAATTGATCCTCCAACCATGATCTTGAAGAAACAACACAAGTCGATTCGTATGAGATTCTGCTAAATGTGAAGACTGAGCAAGTACCAAGATATCGTCCAAATAAGGAAATACTACAATACCCTGTTCTCTGATTACAGACAGAAGGGCACCGAGAACCTTTGTAAAAATTCTTGGAGCTGTTGCTAGGCCAAACGGTAGAGCCACAAACCGGTAATGCTTGTCTAGGAAAGAGAATCTCAGAAACTGATAGTGATCTGGATGAATCGGAATATGCAGATATGCATCCTATAAATCTATTGTGGACATATAATGCCCTTGCTGAACAAAAGGCAGGATAGTCCTTACAGTTACCATTTTGAATGTTGGTATCCTTACATAACGATTCAATATTTTTAGATCCAGAACTGGTCTGAAGGAATTCTCCATCTTTGGTACAATGAAGAGATTTGAATAAAACCCCAGCCCCTGTTCCAGAACTGGAACTGGCATAATTACTCCAGCGAACTCTAGATCTGAAACACATTTCAGAAATGCTTGAGCCTTCGCTAGGTTTACTGGGACACGGGAAAGAAAAAATCTCTTTGCAGGAGGCCTTATCTTGAATCCAGAAATTGTGAACGGAATTGATCCAAATTTCTTTGAAAAAACGTAATCTGCCCCCTACCAGCTGAGCTGGAATGAGGGCCGCACCTTCATGTGGACTTGGGAGCTGGCTTTGGTTTTCTAAAAGGCTTGGATTTATTCCAGACTGGAGATGGTTTCCAAACTGATACCGCTCCTGAGGATGAAGGATCAGGCTTTTGTTCCTTGTTGTGACGAAAGGAACGAAAACGATTATTAGACCTAAATTTACCTTTAGATTTTTTATCCTGTGGTAAAAAAGTTCCTTTCCCTCCAGTAACAGTTGAGATAATAGAATCCAACTGAGAACCAAATAATTTATTACCCTGGAAAGAAAGGGAAAGCAGAGTAGACTTAGAAGACATATCAGCATTCCAAGTTTTAAGCCATAAAGCTCTTCTAGCTAAAATAGCTAGAGACATATACCTGACATCAACTCTAATGATATCAAAGATGGCATCACAAATAAAATTATTAGCATGTTGTAGAAGAATAATAATGCTATGAGAATTATGATCTGTTACTTGTTGCGCTAAAGCTTCTAACCAAAAAGTTGAAGCTGCAGCAACATCCGCTAAAGATATAGCAGGTCTAAGAAGATTACCTGAACACAAGTAAGCTTTTCTTAGAAAGGATTCAATTTTCCTATCTAAAGGATCCTTAAAGGAAGTACCATCTGCCGTAGGAATAGTAGTACGCTTAGCAAGAGTAGAGACAGCCCCATCAACCTTAAGGATTTTGTCCCAAAATTCTAATCTGTCAGATGGCACAGGATATAATTGCTTAAAACGTTTAGAAGGAGTAAATGAATTACCCAAATTATTCCATTCCCTGGAAATTACTTCAGAAATAGCACCAGG
>NC_069503.1:1151694764-1151767264 GCF_027579735.1 Bombina bombina | reverse complement strand
AAGAGTAAATTAGAAAGTTGTTTAAATTTGCATGCTCTATCTGAATCATGAAAGAAAAAAAATTTGGGTTCAGTGTCCCTTTAACCCCTTAACGACCGACGACGTATGGGGTACGTCCTGCAAAAAAATGCAGTTAATGACCAAGAATGTACCCCGTACGTCGTTGGTCTTTGAAAGCAGTGGAAGCGATCCTGATCACTTCCAACTGCTTTCATGTTATAGCAGTGATGCCTCGATATTGAGGCATCCTGCTATAACATTTTTTAGCCGTCCGATGCAGAGAGAGACAACCTGTGGCCCTCTCTGCATCGGCCATCGATGGCTATGTTCGTTGGTGGGTGGGAGCTGATCCAGGGAGGCGGGTGGGTGGCCATCGGTGGGAAGGGGGGCGGGATCGAGTGTGCGCGCGTGCGTGCACGTGAGCGTGTGTGCGCGTGCGGGAGTGGGAACCCTACACTATGGAACAACAAGGTGGTACTTGGTGGGAGAGAGGGTGGGAACATTATACATTTTAAGGATCTGGGAGGGTGGGAGGTTGGGGGTTGAGGGGGGGCAGCTACACTACAGAAAATAGTAGTTTTAAAATAATAAAATTAAACATTTGATAAAAAACATTTGATTTCAAACTGGGTACTGGCAGACAGCTGCCAGTACCCAATATGGCGCATAATAAGGCAGAGAGGGGGGTTAGAGAGCTGTTTGGGGGGGATCAGGGAGGTTGGGGGCTAAGGGGGGATCCTACAGAGCAGAATTATTATTATTTTTATTTTTTTTAAATCCCTAAAAAACTCTTATTTTAGTACTGGCAGACTTACTGCCAGTACTTAAGATGGCGGGGACAATTGTGGGGTGGGGGAGGGAAGAGAGCTGTTTGGGAGGGATCAGGGGGTGTGATGTGTCATGTGGGAGGTTGATACCTACACTAAAGCTAAAATTAACCCTACAAGCTCCCTAATTAACCCCTTCAATGCTGGGCATTATACACGTGTGGTGCGCAGTGGCATTTAGCGGCCTTCTAATTACCAAAAAGCAAAGCCAAAGCCATATATGTCTGCTATTTCTGAACAAAGGGGATCCCAGAGAAGCTTTTACAACAATTTATGCCATAATTGCACAAGCTGTTTGTAAATAATTTCAGTGAGAAACCTAAAATTGTGAAAAATGTAACGCTTTTTTTTATTTGTTCACATTTGGCGGTGAAATGGTGGCATGAAATATACCAAAATGGACCTAGATCAATACTTTGGGTTGTCTACTACATTATACTAAAGCTAAAATTAACCCTACAAGCTCCCTAATTAACCCCTTCAATGCTGGGCATAATACACGTGTGGTGCGCAGTGGCATTTAGCGGCCTTCTAAATACCAAAAAGCAATGCCAAAGCCATATATGTCTGCTATTTCTGACAAAGGGGATCCCAGAGAAGCATTTACAACCATTTATGCCATAATTGCACAAGTTGTTTGTAAATAATTTCAGTGAGAAACCTAAAGTTTGTGAAACAATTTGTGAAAAAGTGAACAATTTTTTTTATTTGATCGCATTTGGTAGTGAGATGGTTGCATGAAATATACTAAAATGGGCCTAGATCAATACTTTGGGATGTCTTCTAAAAAAAAATATACACATGTCAAGGGATATTCAGGTATTCCTGAAAGATATCAGTGTCCCAATGTAACTAGCGCTAATTTTGAAAAAAAGTGGTTTGGAAATAGCAAAGTGCTACTTGTATTTATTTCTTGCAAAAAAAACCAAAGAACATGTAAACATTGGGTATTTCTAAACTCAGGACAAAATTTAGAAACTATTTAGCATGGGTGTTTTTTGGTGGTTGTAGATATGTAACAGATTTTGGGGGTCAAAGTTAGAAAAAGTGTGTTTTTTTCCATTTTTTCCTCATATTTTATAATATTTTTATAGTAAATTATAAGATATGATGAAAATAATGGTATCTTTAGAAAGTCCATTTAATGACGAGAAAAACGGTATATAATATATACAGTAAATGAGTAAGAGGAAAATTACAGCTAAACACAAACACTGCAGAAATGTAAAAATAGCCTTGGTCCCAAACGGACAGAAAATGGAAAAGTGCTGTGGTCCTTAAGGGGTTAAATAACTAGAACACAAGTACTGGTTTGTTGCTTTAGAAAAAAATGCATGTTAGTAAATATGACAAGCTAAATGCAGTTCTATATTTGGTGACTTATTTACTGACTTAACCTTTACAAATCTGACCTTGCTTTACTGAGATAACACCTGTGTGCAATATATCAGCTTAGACCGCTAATTTTCCTGTATGACTGGCTTCTTACGGATATCAGTGGAGGTTTACTGAATTAGAAGTCAGGAGGTGCTCACCAGGCAGGAACGAACTCTATAACATATGTTGAGCACCTCCTGACTTCTAATTCACTGTATTGTTGTCAAGGGCTTAAATGGTTGAATGTGCATCAATACTAATTAGATTATTTGTATTCATATAAACACTGTACACATATACACAGTATATACAAGCTAATTATTGAGGAACACATCTATCAGCAAAATATAGGCAGATGGTATGTGTAACATTACCCAGAGGAAACCTAACAAGATAATGTAAGCTAAACCTTGGGTAGGTGTAACTGTCCCCAGAGGAACTTAACCAGACAGATGTAAGCTAGAGCTAGGGAATATGTAACTGTCCCCAGAGGAACTTAACCAGATAGATGTAAGCTAGACCTAGGGTATGTGTAACTGTCCCCAGAGGAACCCTAACCAGACAGATGTAGGGTAGACCTAGGGTATGTGTAACTGTCCACAGAGGAACTTAACCAGACAGATGTAAGCTAGACCTAGGGTATGTGTAACTGTCCCCAGAGGAACTTAACCAGACATGATGTAAGCTAGACCTAGGGTAGGTGTAACTGTCCCCAGAGGAACCCTAACCAGACAGATGTAGGGTAGACCTAGGGTATGTGTAACTGTCCCCAGAGGAACTTAACTAGACATGATGTAAGCTAGACCTAGGGTATGTGTAACTGTCCCCAGAGGAACCCTAACCAGACAAATGTAAGCTAGACCTAGGGTAGGTGTAACTGTCCCAAGAGGAACTTAAGCAGACAGATGTAAGCTAGACCTAGGGTATGTGTAACTGTCCCCAGAGGAACTTAACCAGACAGATGTAAGCTAGACCTAGGGTATGTGTAACTGTCCCCAGAGGAACTTAACCAGACATGATGTAAGCTAGACCTAGGGTATATGTAACTGTCCCCAGAGGAACCCTAACCAGACAGATGTAAGCTAGACCTAGGGTATGTGTAACTGTCCCCAGAAGCACTTAACCAGACATGATGGAAGCTAGACCTATGTGTAACTGTCCCCAGAGGAACTTAATCAGACATGATGTAAGCTAGACCTAGGGTATGTGTAACTGTCCCCAGAGGAACTTAACCAGACATGATGTAAGCTAGACCTAGGGTATATGTAAATGTCCCCAGAGGAACCCTAACCAGACAGATGTAAGCTAGACCTAGGGTATGTGTAACTGTCCCCAGAAGCACTTAACCAGACATGATGGAAGCTAGACCTATGTGTAACTGTCCCCAGAGGAACTTAACCAGACATGATGTAAGCTAGACCTAGGGTATGTGTAACTGTCCAAAGAGGAACTTAACCAGACATGATGGAAGCTAGACCTAGGGTATGTGTAACTGTCCCTAGAGGAACTTAACCAGACATGATGTAAGCTAGACCTAGGGTATGTGTAACTGTCCACAGAGGAACTTAACCAGACATGATGTAAGCTAGACCTAGGGTATGTGTAACTGTCCACAGAGGAACTTAACCAGACATAATGTAAGCTAGACCTAGGGTAGGTGTAACTGTCCCCAGAGGAACCCTAACCAGACAGATGTAGGGTAGACCTAGGGTATGTGTAACTGTCCCCAGAGGAACCCTAACCAGACAGATGTAAGCTAGACCTAGGGTATGTGTAACTGTCCCCAGAAGCACTTAACCAGACATGATGGAAGCTAGACCTATGTGTAACTGTCCCCAGAGGAACTTAAGCAGACAGATGTAAGCTAAACCTAGGGTATGTGTAACTGTCCCCAGAGGAACTTAACCAGACATGATGTAAGCTAGACCTAGGGTATATGTAACTGTCCACAGAGGAACTTAAGCAGACAGATGTAAGCTAAACCTAGGGTATGTGTAACTGTCCCCAGAGGAACTTAACCAGACATGATGTAAGCTAGACCTAGGGTATGTGTAACTTTCCACAGAGGAACTTAACCAGACATGATGTAAGCTAGACCTAGGTTATGTGTAACTGTCCACAGAGGAACTTAACCAGACATGATGTAAGCTAGACCTAGGGTAGGTGTAACTGTCCCCAGAGGAACCCTAATCAGACAGATGTAGGGTAGACCTAGGGTATGTGTAACTGTCCCCAGAGGAACCCTAACCAGACAGATGTAAGCTAGACCTAGGGTATGTGTAACTGTCCCCAGAAGCACTAAACCAGACATCATGGAAGCTAGACCTATGTGTAACTGTCCCCAGAGGAACTTAACCAGACATGATGGAAGCTAGACCTAGGGTATATGTAACTGTCCACAGAGGAACTTAACCAGACAGATGTAAGCTAAACCTAGGGTATGTGTAATTGCCCCCAGAGGAACTTAACCAGACAGATGTAAGCTAGAACTAGGGCATGTATAACCGTCCCCAGGGGAACCCTAACCATACATAATGTAAGCTAGACCTAGGGTATGTGTAACAGTCCCCAGAGGAACCCTAACCAGATAGATGTAAGCTAGACCTAGGGTATGTGTAACAGTCCCCAGAGGAACCCTAACCAGATAGATGTAAGTTAGACCTAGGGTATGTGTAACAGTCCCCAGAGGAACCCTAACCAGATAGATGTAAGCTAGATCTAGGGTATGTGTAACAGTCCCCAGAGGAACCCTAACCAGATAGATGTAAGTTAGACCTAGGGTATGTGTAACAGTCCCCAGAGGAACCCTAACCAGATAGATGTAAGTTAGATCTAGGGTATGTTTAACAGTCCCCAGAGGAACCCTAACCAGATAGATGTAAACTAGGCATAGAGTATGTGTAATCGTCCCCAGTGGAAACCAAACTAGACATGTTGTAAGCTAGACCTATGGTATGTGTAACCTTCCCCATAGGAAACCTGACAAGACAGAAGTAAGCTAGACCTAGGGTATGTGTAACTGTCCCCAGATTAACTTAACCAGATATTATGTAAGTTAGACCTAGGGCATATGTAACCAAACCCAGAGGAACTTAACCAGACAGATGTAAGTTAGACCTAGGTTATGTGTAACCATCCCCAGAAGAACTTAACCAGACATATGTAAATTAGACCCAGGGTATTTGCAACCATCCACAAAAGGAACTTAACCAGACAGATGTAAGCTAGACCTAGGGTATGTGTAACTGTCCCCAGAGGAACTTAACCAGACATGATGTAAGCTAGACCTAGGGTAGGTGTAACCGTCCCCAGAGGAACTTAACCAGACAGAAGTAAGCTAGAACTAGGGTATGTGTAACTGTCCCCAGATTGACTTAACCAGATATGATGTAAGCTAGACCTAGGGCATATGTAACCAAACCCAGAGGAACCCTAACCAGACAGATGTAAGTTAGACCTAGTTTATGTGTAACCGTCCCCAGAAGAACTTAACCAGACAGATGTAAATTAGACCCAGGGTATATGCAACCATCCACAAAAGGAACTTAACCAGACAGATGTAAGCTAGACCTAGGGTATGTGTAACTGTCCCCAGAGGAACCCTAACCAGATAGATGTAAAATAGGCATAGCCAAGGTTCTAGATGGTCTCCAAGCATGGTTCAAAAACAAAAAACTAACAGTAATAGAACCTGGTTACATAAGAAGGGTAATTTCAAATGCAACAATTATCAATTGCATAGCCTGTCAAACAGTAACACTAGGCAATTGTTTTGCCTCTTCAGTAAATAACAGGTCCTTTAAAATTAATTTTTATGCTTAATGTAGAACCAAATTGGTCATCTATCTTATTACCTGCAATCATTCTAATATACAATATGTAGGTCAGACTTCTTGTGAATTCCGAGACAGAGTTAGGGAAATGTAAGGGAGTCTGCCATAGCCAAACATTTCAATGACATACACTTTACAAACATTTCCGACTTTTGTAAAAAGACACCTTAAAGGGGGCGATAGACACAAGATGTAAGCTAGACTTAGGGTATGTATAACCATCCCCAGAGAAAACCTAACTAGATAGAGGTTATCTAGACCTAAGGTATGTGTAACTGTCCCCAGAGGCACCCTAACCAGACAGATGTAAGATAGACCTAGGGTACATGTAACTGCCCCCCAGAGGAACCCTAACCAGACATGATGTAAGCTAGACCTGAAGTACGTGTAACCTCCCCCAAAGGAAACCGAACCAGACATAATGTAAGCTAGACTTAGGGCATATGTAATCATCCTCAGAGGAAACATAACTAGAAAGATGCAAGCTAGACTTAGGGTATGTGTAACCATCCCCAGAGAAAACCTAACTAGACAGAGGTTAACTAGACCTAGGGCGTTTACCGGCCCCAGAGGAACCTAACCAGACAGATAAAAGCTAGACTTAAGGTATGTGTAACCGTCCCCAAAGGAAATCTAACCAGACAGATGTAAGAGAGACCTAGGGAATATGTAACCGTCCCCAGAAGAACTTAGACATAATTTAAGCTAGACCTAGGTTATATGTAACTATCCCCAGAGGAAACCTAACTAGACAGATGTTATCTAGACCTAGGGTGTGTAACTGTCCCTAGAGGAACCCTAACCAGACATGATGTAAGCGCTAGACCTAGGGTATGTGTAACTGTCCCCAGAGGAACTTAACCAGACAGATGTAAGCTAGACCTAGGGAATATGTAACTGTCCCCAGAGGAAATTAACCAGACAGATGTAAGCTAAACCAAGGGCATATATAACCGTACCCAGAAGAACTTAACCAGACAGATGTAAGCTAGACCTAGGGCATATCTAACCGTTTCCAGAAGAACTTAACCAGACAGATGTAAGCTATACCAAGGGTATGTGTAACAGACCCCAGAAGAACTTAACCAGACAGATGTAAACTAGAGCTACGGTATGTGTAACAGTCCCCAAAGGAACTTAACCAGACATGATGTAAGCTAGACCTAGGGCATATCTAACCGTTTCCAGAAGAACTTAACCAGACAGATGTAAGCTAGACCTAGGGCATATCTAACCGTTTCCAGAAGAACTTAACCAGACAGATGTAAGCTAGACCTAGGGCATATCTAACCGTTTCCAGAAGAACTTAACCAGACAGATGTAAGCTAGACCTAGGGTATGTGTAACAGTCCCCCAGAAGAACTTAACCAGACAGATGTAAGCTAGAGCTACTGTATGTGTAACAGTCCCCAGAAGAACTTAACCAGACAGATGTAAGCTAGACCTAGGGCATATCTAACCGTCCCCAGAGGCAATTAACCAGACATGATGTAAGCTAGACCTAGGGCATATATAACCGTTTCTGGAAGAACTTAACCAGACAGATGTAAGCTAGAGCTAGGGAATATGTAACTGTCCCCAGAGGAACTTAACCAGACAGAAGCAAGCTAGACCTAGGGAATATGTAACTGTCCCGAGAGGAACTTAACAAGACAGATGTAAGCTAGACCTAGGGTATGTGTAGCCGTCCCCAGAGGAACTTAACCAGACAGATGTAAGCTAGACCTAGGGAATATGTAACTGTCCCCAGAGGAAATTAACCAGACAGATGTAAGCTAAACCAAGGGCATATATAACCGTACCCAGAAGAACTTAACCAGACAGATGTAAGCTAGACCTAGGGCATATCTAACCATTTCCAGAAGAACTTAACCAGACAGATGTAAGCTAGACCTAGGGAAAATGTAACCGTCCCCAGAGCCACTTAACCAGACATGATGTAAGCTAAACCTAGGGAAAATGTAACCGTCCCCAGAGGCACTTAACCAGACAGATGTAAGCTAGACCTAGGGCATATGTAACCGTCCCCAGAGGAACTTAACCAGACATATGTAAGGTAAACCTAGGGAAAATGTAACCGTCCCCAGAGGAACTTAACCAGACATGATGTAAGCTAGACCTAGGGCATATGTAACCGTCCCTAGAGTAACTTAACCAGACATGATGTAAGCTAGACCTAGGGCATATGTAACCGTCCCTAGAGTAACTTAACCAGACATGATGTAAGGTAGACCTAGGGCATATGTAACCGTCCCTAGAGTAACTTAACCAAACAGATGTAAGCTAGACCTAGGGCATATGTGACCGTCCCTAGAGTAACTTAACGAGAAAGATGTAAGCTAGACCTAGGGCATATGTGACCGTCCCTAGAGTAACTTAGCCAGACAGATGTAAGCTAGACCTAGGGTATGTGTAACCATCCACAGAAGAACAACTTTCCAATTTACTTTTATCATCAATTTTGCTTTGTTCTTTAGTTGAAAGCTAATCCTAGGTAGGTTCATATTCTAATTTCTTAGACCTTGAAGGCCGCCTCTTATCTAAATGCATTTTGACAGTTTTTCACCACTAGAGGGCATTAGTTCATGTGTGTCATATAGATAACAATGAGCTCACACACGTGGAGTTACCTAGGAGTCAGCACTGTCAACATAAATTAAATAAGGGGGCAGTTTGCAGAGGCTTAGATACAAGGTAATCACAAAGGTAAAAAACATAATTTATGTAAGAACTTACCTGATAAATTCATTTCTTTCATATTGGCAAGAGTCCATGAGCTAGTGACGTATGGGATATACATTCCTACCAGGAGGGGCAAAGTTTCCCAAACCTCAAAATGCCTATAAATACACCCCTCACCACACCCACAACTCAGTTTAACGAATAGCCAAGAAGTGGGGTGATAAGAAAGGAGCGAAAGCATCAAACAAGGAATTGGAATAATTGTGCTTTATACAAAAAAATCATAACCACCACAAAAAGGGTGGGCCTCATGGACTCTTGCCAATATGAAAGAAATGAATTTATCAGGTAAGTTCTTACATAAATTATGTTTTCTTTCATGTAATTGGCAAGAGTCCATGAGCTAGTGACGTATGGGATAGCAGATACCCAAGATGTGGAACTTCCACGCAAGAGTCAATAGAGAGGGAGGGATAAAATAAAGACAGCCAATTCCGCTGAAAAAATAATCCACAACCCAAATCAAAAAGTTTTGATCTTATAATGAAAAAAACTGAAATTATAAGCAGAAGAATCAAACTGAAACAGCTGCCTGAAGTACTTTTCTACCAAAAACTGCTTCAGAAGAAGAAAAAACATCAAAATGGTAGAATTTAGTAAAAGTATGCAAAAGAAGACCAAGTTGCTGCTTTGCAAATCTGATCAACAGAAGCTTCATTCTTAAAAGCCCAGGAAGTAGAAAC
This sequence comes from Bombina bombina, assembly GCF_027579735.1. Classification (NCBI taxonomy): domain Eukaryota; kingdom Metazoa; phylum Chordata; class Amphibia; order Anura; family Bombinatoridae; genus Bombina; species Bombina bombina. Next base: position 1,151,757,802 of record NC_069503.1, on the reverse strand, counting down.
TGACCTAGTAGAATGAGCCGTAATCCTTTGGGGCGGGGTTTTACCCGACTCCACATAAGCATGATGAACCAAAGACTTTAACCAAGACGCCAAAGAAATGGCAGAAGCATTCTGACCTTTCCTAGAACCAGAAAAGATAACAAATAGACTAGAAGTCTTTCTGAAATCTTTAGTAGCTTCAACATAATATTTCAAAGCTCTTACTACATCCAAAGAATGTAAAGATCTCTCCAGAAAATTCTTAGGATTAGGACACAAAGAAAGGACAACAATTTCTCTACTAATGTTGTTAGAATTCACAACTTTAGGTAAAAAATTGAATGAAGTCCGCAACACAGCCTTATCCTGATGAAAAATCAGAAAAGGAGATTCACAAGAAAGAGCAGATAACTCAGAAACTCTTCTAGCAGAAGAGATGGCCAAAAGGAATAAAACTTTCCAAGAAAGTAATTTAATATCCAGAGAATGCATAGGTTCAAACGGAGGAGCCTGTAAAGCCCTCAGAACCAAATTAAGACTCCAAGGAGGAGAAATTGACTTAATGACAGGCTTAATACGAACCAAAGCCTGTACAAAACAATGAATATCAGGCTGATTAGCAATCTTTCTGTGAAAAAGTACAGAAAGATCAGAGATTTGTCCTTTCAAGGAACTTGCAGACAAACCCTTATCCAAACTGTCCTGAAGAAACTGTAAAATTCTAGGAATTCTAAAAGAATGCCAAGAGAATTTATGAGAAGAACACCAAGAAATGTAAGTCTTCCAAACTCGGTAATAAATCTTTCTAGACACAGATTTACGAGCCTGTAACATAGTATTAATCACTGAATCAGAGAAACCTCTATGACTAAGTATTAAGCGTTCAATTTCCATACCTTCAAATTTAATGATTTGAGATCCTGATGGAAAAATGGGCCTTGAGATAGAAGGTCTGGCCTTAACGGAAGTGTCCAAGGTTGGCAACTGGCCATCCGAACAAGATCCGCATACCAAAACCTGTGTGGCCATGCAGGAGCCACCAGCAGTAGAAACGAACGCTCCATTAGGATTTTGGAAATCACTATTGGAAGAAGAACTAGAGGCAGAAAGATATAGGCAGGTTGATAATTCCAAGGAAGTGACAACGCGTCCACCGCTTCCGCCTGAGGATCCCTGGATCTGGACAGATACCTGGGAAGTTTCTTGTTTAGATGAGAAGCCATCAGATCTATTTCTGGAAGTCCCCAGATTTGAACAATCTGAATAAATACCTCTGGGTGAAGAGACCATTCGCCCGGATGTAACTTCTGGCGACTGAGATAATCCGCTTCCCAATTGTCTATACCTGGGATGTGAACAGCAGAAATTAGACAGGAGCTGGATTCCGCCCATACAAGTATCCAAGATACTTTCATAGCCTGAGGACTGTGAGTCCCTCCTTGATGTTTGACATACGCCACGGTTGTGACATTGTCTGTCTGAAAACAAATAAACGATTCTCTCTTCAGAAGAGGCCAGAACTGAAGAGCTCTGAAAATCGCACAGAGTTCCAAAATGTTGATTGGTAATCTCGCCTCCTGAGATTCCCAAACCCCCTGCGCTGTCAAGAGATTCCCATACAGCTCCCCAACCTGAAAGACTCGCATCTGTTGAGATCACAGTCCAGGTTGGACGAACAAAAGAATCCTCTTGAATTAAACGATGGTGATCCAACGACCAAGTCAGAGAAGATCGAACAATGGGATTTAAGGATATTAATTGTGATATCTTTGTATAATCCCTGCACCATTGGTTCAGCATACAAAGCTGAAGAGGTCTCATGTGAAAACGAGCAAAAGGGATCACGTCCGATGCAGCAGTCATGAGACCTAGAATTTCCATGCACAAAGCTACCGAAGGGAATGATTGAGACTGAAGGTTTCAACAAGCTGAAACCAATTTCAGACGTCTCTTTTCTGTTAGAGACAAAGTCATGGACACTGAATCTATTTGGAACCCCAAAAAGGTTACCCTTGTCTGAGGAATCAAGGAACTCTTTGGTAAATTGATCCTCCAACCATGTCTTTGAAGAAACAACACAAGTTGATTCGTATGAGATTCTGCAGAATGTAAAGACTGAGCGAGTACCAAGATATCGTCCAAATAAGGAAATAACGCAATACCCTGTTCTCTGATTACAGAGAGAAGGACACAAGAATCTTTGAAAAGATCCTTGGAGCTGTTGCTAGGCCAAACGGAAGAGCATCAAACTGGTAATGCTTGTCTAGAAAAGAGAATCAAAGAAACCGATAGTGATCTGGATGGATTGGAATATGAAGATATGCATCCTGTAAATCTATTGTAGACATATAATGCCCTTGCTGAACAAAAGGCAGAATAGTCCTTATAGTCACCATTTTGAATGTTGGTATCCTTACATAACGATTCAATATTTTTAGATCCAGAACTGGTCTGAAGGAATTCTCCTTCTATAGTACAATGAACAGATTTGAGTAAAACCCCAGACCCCGTTCCAGAACTGGAACTGTCACAATTACCTCAGCCGATTCTAGGTCTGAAACACATTTCAGAAACGCCTGAGCCTTTACTGGGTTTACTGGAATGCGTGAAAGAAAAAATCTTCTCACACGCGGTCTTACCTTGAAACCTATTCTGTACCCTTGTGAAACAATGTTCTGAATCCAAAGACTTTGAATCGAATTGATCCAAACATCTTTGAAAAATCGTAACCTACCCCCTACCAGCTGTGCTGGAATGAGGGCCGCACCTTCATGCAGATTTGGGAGCTGGTTTTGACTTTCTAAAAGGCTTGGATTTATTCCAGACTGGAGAAGGTTTCCAAACGGTAACTGTTCCTTTAGGGGAAGGGTCAGGTTTTTGTTCCTTATTCTGACGAAAGGAACGAAAATCATTAGCAGCCCTATATTTACCTTTAGACTTTTTGTCCTGAGGCAAAAAAGCTCCCTTCCCCCCAGTAACAGAAAATTATTGAATCCAATTGAGAACCAAATAATTTATTACCTTGGAAAGAAAGAGAAAGCAACGTTGACTTAGAAGTCATATCTGCATTCCAAGACTTAAGCCATAAAGCTCTTCTAGCTAAAACAGCTAAAGACATATACCTGACATCAATTCTAATGATATCAAAAATGGCATCACAAACAAAGTTATTAGCATGTTGAAGAAGTTTAACAATGCTATAAGCATTATGGTCCGACACTTGTTGCGCTAAAGCCTCCAACCAGAAGGTAGAAGCTGCAGCAACATCAGCTAAAGAAATAGCAGGCCTGAGAAGATTACCTGAACATAAATAAGCCTTCCTTAGAAAGGATTCAAGCTTTCTATCTAAAGGATCCTTAAAAGAAGTACGATCTGCCGTAGGAATAGTAGTACATTTAGCAAGAGTAGAGATAGCCCCATCAACTTTGGGGATTCTCTCCCAAAACTCTAATCTATCAGATGGCAAAGGGTACAATTTCTTAAACCTTGGAGAAGGAGTAAATGAAGTACCCAGACTATTCCCATTCCCTAGAAATTACTTCTGAAATAGCATCAGGAACTGGAAAAACTTCTGGAATAACTACATGAGGTTTAAAAACTGAATTTAAACGCTTATTAGTTTTAATATCAACAGGACTAGACTCCTCCATATCTAATGCAATCAACACTTCTTTAAGTAAAGAACAAATAAACTCCATCTTAAACAAATATGAAGATTTATCAGTGTCAATATCTGAGGCAGAATCTTCTGAACCAGATAGATCCTCATCAGAAATAGATAAGTCAGAATGATGGCGGTCATTTAAAAATTCATCTGAAATATGAGAAGTTTTAAAAGACCTCTTACGTTTACTAGAAGGAGGAATAACAGACAGAGCCTTCAGAATAGAATTAGAAACAAATTCTTTTATATTAACAGGAACATCCTGAACATTAGATGTTGAAGGAACAACAACAGGTAATGGATTATTACTAATGGAAATATTATCAGCGTTTGATAGTTTATCATGACAACTAACACAAACTACAGCCAGAGGAACAGTTACCAAAAGTTTACAACAAATGCACTTAGCTTTGGTAGAACAGACATCAGGCAGCGTCTTTCCAGAAGTAGATTCTGATCCAGGGTCAGGTAGTAACATCTTGCAATATGTAATAGAAAAAACAACATATAAAGCAAAATTATCAAATTCCTTAAATGGCAGTTTCAGGAATGGGAAAGAATGCAAAACAAAACAAGCCTCTAGAAACCAGAAGCAACTAAAAAGTGAGACTGAAATAATGTAAAAAAAACTGACGCCAAGTATGACACCCACATTTTTTGGCGCCAAGAATGACGCCCATATTTTTTGGCGCCAAAAATATCCGCAACACACATACGTCAAAAAATGAAGCAATCACGTGAAAACTTCCGGCATCAACTATGACGCCGGAAATGACGACATTTTTGCGCCAAAAAAAGTCTTGCGCCAAGAATGACGCAATAAATTGAAGCATTTTCTACACCCGCGAGCCTAAAAGCCTGCAATTTAGAAAAAAAGTCAATTGAAAATTTTAAGGTAAGAAAAAATATAATTCATATGCATTTTCCCAAAAAAATGAAACTGACAGTCTGAAAAAAGTAATACTGATTATCCTGAATCATGGCAAATATAAGTTTAACACATATATTTAGAACTTAACATATAAAGTGCCCAACCATAGCTTAGAGTGTCATGAATAGAAATAAGACTTACCTACCCCAAGACACTCATCTACATATAGTAGATAGCCAAACCAGTACTGAAACGAGAATCAGCAGAGGTAATGGTATATAAGAGTATATCGTCGATCTGAAAAGGGAGGTAGGAGAAGAAATCTCTACGACCGATAACAGAGAACCTATGAAATAGATCCCCTAGAGGAAGACCATGGTATTCAAATAGGCAATACTCTCTTCACATCCCTCTGACATTCACTGCACTCTGAGAGGAAAACCGGGCTTCAGCCTGCTGCGAAGCGCATATCAACGTAGAATCTAGCACAAACTTACTTCACCACCTCCATGGGAGGCAAAGTTTGTAAAACTGAATTGTGGGTGTGGTGAGGGGTGTATTTATAGGCATTTTGAGGTTTGGGAAACTTTGCCCCTCCTGGTAGGAATGTATATCCCATACGTCACTAGCTCATGGACTCTTGCCAATATGAAAGAAATGAATTTATCAGGTAAGTTCTTACATAAATTATGTTTTTTACCTTTGTGATTACCTTGTATCTAAGCCTCTGCAAACTGCCCCCTTATTTAATTTATGTTGACAGTGCTGACTCCTGGTAGGAATGTATATCCCATACGTCACTAGCTCATGGACTCTTGCCAATTACATGAAAGAAAGTATATTATTATAACTGAGATAAGGAGCAGTCTGCAGAGGCTTAGATACAAGGTAATCATAAAGGTAAAAAGTATATTATTATAACGGAGATAAGGGGGCAGTCTGCAGAGGCTTAGATACAGGATAATCACAGAGGTAAAAAGTGTATTAATATAACTGAGATAAGGAGCCGTCTGCAGAGGTTTAGATACAAGGTAATCACAAAAGTAAAAAGTATATTATTATAACGGAGATAAGGGGGCAGTCTGCAGAGGCTTAGATACAGGGTAATCATAGAGGTAAAAAGTGTATTAATATAACTGAGATAAGGAGCAGTCTGTAGAGGCTTAGATACAGGGTAATCACAGAGGTAAAAAGTATATTAATATAACTGAGATAAGGGGGCAGTCTGCAGAGGCTTAGAAACAAGGTAATCACAGAAGTAAAAAGTATATTAATATAACTGAAATAAGGGGGCAGTCTGCAGAGGCTTAGATACAAGGTAATCACAGAGGTAAAAAGTGTATTAATATAACTGAGATAAGGAGCAGTCTGCAGAGGCGTAGGTACAGGGTATTCACAGAGGTAAACTATATTAATATAACTGAGATAAGGAGCAGTCTGCAGAGGCTTAGATAAAGGTATTTACAGAGGTAAAAAGTGTATTAATATAACTGAGATAAGGAGCAGTCTACAGATGCTTAGATACAAGGTAATCACAGAGGTAAAAAGTATATTAATATAACTGAGATAAGGGGCAGTCTGCAGAAGCTTAGATATAAGGTAATAACAAAGGTAAAAAGTATATTAATATAAGTGAGATAAGGGGGCAGTTAGAGGCTTAGATACAAGGTAATCACAAAGGTAAAAAGTATATTAATATAACTGAGATAAGGAGCAGTCTGCAGAGGCTTAGATACAAGGTAATCACAAAGGTAAAAAGTATATTAATATAACTGAGATAAGGAGCAGTCAGCAGAGGCTTAGATACAAGGTAATCATAGAGGTAAAAAGTATATTAATATAACTGAGATAAGGGGGCAGTCTGCAGAGGCTTAGATACAAGGTAATCACAGAGATAAAAAGTATATTAATATAACTGAGATAAGGAGCAGTCTGCAGAGGCTTAGATACAAGGTAATCAGAGATAAAAAGTATAATAATATAACTGAGATAAGGGGGGAGTCTGCAGAGGGTTAGATACAAGGTAATCACAGAGGTAAAAAGTATATTATTATAACTGTGTTGGTTATGCAAAACTGGGGAATGGGTAATAAAGGGATTATCTATCTTTTTGAACAAGGGAATATGTAACCGTCCCCAGAAGATGTAAGTTAGGTTTGGTGGATAGAATCCCAGCAGTCTATCGGTAACAACTAGAAGGTGAAATAACAGGTCTTTGACCTCTCTAGCGGTCAATATGTAAAAGTGCACACATGAAGGCAAGCACTTCCTGCACCACTTAATATTATAAACACTTCACAGAAATAACAGACAACTAGTGATAAAAATAAATGGGGTTTGTAAAGGACGGACGCCATACTGCTGATATTTTATTTTAAGAGGTATAGGAGTTTGCCATCCTCCATTAGTCATTGCGTTGCTACAGTCAAAGCTATAAAATTACTCAGGGCCTTGGTGGGTGACACAGGATGTGACAATACAAGCTGTGTCTGAATGACACAAAACTTCATATAAAACAAACATCAGAAAGCACTTACACAATAAAGGCAAATTGTTTATATGAAACGTAGGGCCCAGTCAGTATATTAAAGAGCCAGGTGCTTTATCACTCCCATGACCCTATTGGTAGATTGAAAGAAAACCACAACCACACACAAAAACGTATTAACCTCACAAACGTAAAAAATAAGTTAATACATTTTATACTCTCCCTTTTAGATGCAACAAAGAGAAACTCTGAAGATATAAAGAGAAAACAGGAAGGAAGTAGGGCAATAAGAAAAATAAGTAGTAAGGAACAGAGACAGGGATTAGTGGTGCACAGACATACTCACAGGTTGCTGAGTGCCGCAGAACTGCCAGACTGAGTATAGCTACAGCACTATCCTCTCACCAGCCACAAATCCCAAAAATAGTGTGTATAGGAGGAGAGACTGGTGAATCAGAGGCTCAGGAATGGCAGCTGTGCCGCAGGCAGCAGGAATAGATCCTGACAGCAGGAATGAGACATTCCTGTCAAACCACCACATTCCTTACACCCCACCCCCCCACACTCTGTGCAAAGTCTCTCATCAGCAGCAAAAAAACCAATGTCTGACTCATGACCCCCAGTATAAATCTGCACCTCACAATATTATCCCCACTATAAACACCACTCACATGTCTAGTACAGAACAAGTGTCTGACTCACGTCCCCCAGAATAAAGCTGCACCGCACCACTCACATGTCTAGTACAGAACAAGTGTATGACTCATGAACCCCAGTATAAAGCTGCACCTCACAATATTATCCCCACTATAAACACCACTCACATGTCGAGTACAGAACAAATGTCTGACTCATGACCCCCAGTATAAATCTGCACCTCACAATATTATCCCCACTATAAAAACCACTCACATGTCTAGTACAGAACAAGTGTCTGACTCACGTCCCCCAGAATAAAGCTGCACCGCACCACTCACATGTCTAGTACAGAACAAGTGTATGACTCATGAACCCCAGTATAAAGCTGTACCTCACAATATTATCCCCACTATAAACACCACTCACATGTCGAGTACAGAACAAATGTCTGACTCATGACCCCCAGTATAAATCTGCACCTCACAATATTATCCCCACTATAAACACCACTCACATGTCTAGTACAGAACAAGTGTCTGACTCACGTCCCCCAGAATAAAGCTGCACCGCACCACTCACATGTCTAGTACAGAACAAGTGTATGACTCATGAACCCCAGTATAAAGCTGCACCTCACAATATTATCCCCACTATAAACACCACTCACATGTCGAGTACAGAACAAATGTCTGACTCATGACCCCCAGTATAAAGCTGCACATCACATTATTATCCCCACTATAAACATCACTCACATGTCTAGTACAGAACAAGTGTCTGACTCATGACCCCCAGTATAAAGCTGCACCTCACAATATTATCCCCACTATAAACACCTCTCACATGTCTAGTACAGAACAAGTGTCTGACTCACGCCCCCCCCCAGTATAAAGCTGCACCTCACAATATTATCCCCACTATAAACACCACTCACATGTCTAGTACAGAACAAGTGTCTGACTCATGACCCCCAGTATAAAGCTGCACCTCACAATATTATCCCCACTATAAACACCTCTCACATTTCTAGTACATAACAAGTGTCTGACTCACGCCCCCCCCAGTATAAAGCTGCACCTCACAATATTATCCCCACTATAAACACCACTCACATGTCTAGTAAAGAACAAGTGTCTGACTCACGCCCCCCAGAATAAAGCTGCACATCACATTATTATCCCCACTATAAACATCACTCACATGTCTAGTACAGAACAAGTGTCTGACTCACGCCCCCCCCAGTATAAATCTGCACCTCACCACTCACATGTCTAGTAGAGAACAAGTGTCTGACTCACGCCCCCCAAGAATAAAGCTGCACTGCACCACTCACATGTCTAGTACAGAACAAGTGTATGACTAATGACCCCCAGTATAAAAATCTGCACCTCACAATATTATCCCCACTATAAACACCACTCACATGTCTAGTACAGAACAAGTGTCGACTCATGTCCCCCAGTATAAAGCTGCACGTCACATTATTATCCTCACTATAAACATCACTCACATGTCTAGTACAGAGCAAGTGTCTGACTCACGCCCCCCAGAATAAAGCTGCACCACTCACATGTCTAGTACAGAACAAGTGTATGACCCCCAGAATAAATCTGCACCTCACAATATTATCCCCACTATAAACACCACTCACATGTCGAGTACAGAACAAGTGTCTGACTCATGACCCCCAGTATAAATCTGCACCTCACAATATTATCCCCACTATAAACATCACTCACATGTCTAGTACAGAACAAGTGTCTGACTCACGCCCCCCTAGTATAAAGCTGCACCTCACAATATTATCCCCACTATAAACACCTCTCACATGTCTAGTACAGAACAAGTGTCTGACTCACGCCCCCCCCCCCAGTATAAAGCTGCACCTCACAATATTATCCCCACTACAAACACCACTCACATGTCTAGTACAGAACAAGTGTCTGACTCATGACCCCCAGTATAAAGCTGCACCTCACAATATTATCCCCACTATAAACACCTCTCACATGTCTAGTACAGAACAAGTGTCTGACTCACGCCCCCCCCCAGTATAAAGCTGCACCTCACAATATTATCCCCACTATAAACACCACTCACATGTCTAGTACAGAACAAGTGTCTGACTCATGACCCCCAGTATAAAGCTGCACCTCACAATATTATCCCCACTATAAACACCACTCACATGTCTAGTAAAGAACAAGTGTCTGACTCACGCCCCCCAGAATAAAGCTGCACCTCACAATATTATCCCCACTATAAACATCACTCACATGTCTAGTACAGAACAAGTGTCTGACTCATGACCCCCAGTATAAAGCTGCACCTCACCACTCACATGTCTAGTACCAGAACCAGTGTCTGACTCACGGCCACCAGAATAAAGCTGCACCGCACCACTCAGATGTCTAGTACAGAACAAGTGTCTGACTCATGACCCCCAGTATAAAGCTGCACATCACATTATTATCCCCACTATAAACATCACTCACATGTCTAGTACAGAACAAGTGTCTGACTCATGACCCCCAGTATAAAGCTGCACCTCACAATATTATCCCCACTATAAACACCACTCACATGTCTAGTACAGAACAAGTGTCGACTCATGTCCCCCAGTATAAAGCTGCACGTCACCACTCACATGTCTAGTAGAGAACAAGTGTCTGACTCACGCCCCCCAAGAATAAAGCTGCACTGCACCACTCACATGTCTAGTACAGAACAAGTGTATGACTAATGACCCCCAGTATAAAAATCTGCACCTCACAATATTATCCCCACTATAAACACCACTCACATGTCTAGTACAGAACAAGTGTCGACTCATGTCCCCCAGTATAAAGCTGCACGTCACATTATTATCCTCACTATAAACACCACTCGCATCTCTAGTACAGAACAAGTGTCTGACTCACGCCCACCAGAATAAAGCTACACGTCACATTATTATACTCACTATAAACATCACTCACATGTCTAGTACCAGAACCAGTGTCTGACTCACGTCCCCAGAATAAAGCTGCACCTCACATTATTATACTCACTAAAACACCACTCACATGTCTAGTACCAGAACCAGTGTCTGACTCATGACCCCAGTATAAATCTGCACCAGAACCAGTGTCTGACTCACGCCCACCAGAATAAAGCTGCACATCACATTATTATACTCACTATAAACATCACTCAAATGTCTAGTACCAGAACCAGTGTCTGACTCAAGCCCACCAGAATAAAGCTGCACCGCACCACTCAGATGTCTAGTACAGAACATGTTTCTTACTCACGTCCCCCCAGAATAAAGCTGCACCTCACATTATTATACTCATTATAACACCACTCACATGTCTAGTACCAGAACCAGTGTCTGACTCATGACCCCCAGTATAAATCTGCACCAAAACCAGTGTCTGACTCATGACCCCCATTATAAATCGGCACCAGAACCAGTGTCCGACTCATGACCCCCCAGTATAAATCTGCACCAGAACCAGTGTCTGACTTATGACCCCCAGTATAAATCTGCACCAGAACCAGTGTCCGACTCATGACCCCCCAGTATAAATCTGCACCAGAACCAGTGTCCGACTTATGACCCCCAGTATAAATCTGCACCAGAACCAGTGTTCGACTCATGACCCCCCAGTATAAATCTGCACCAGAACCAGTGTCTGACTCATGACCCCCAGTATAAATCTGCACCAGAACCAGTGTCTGACTCATGACCCCCAGTATAAATCTGCACCAGAACCAGTGTCCGACTCATGACACCCCAGTATAAATCTGCACCAGAACCAGTGTCTGACTCATGACCCCCAGTATAAATCTGCACCAGAACCAGTGTCTGACTTATGACCCCCAGTATAAATCTGCACCTCACATTATTATCCTCACTATAAACATCACTCACATGTCTAGTAACAGAACCAGTGTCTGACTCATGACCCCAAGTATAAAGCTGCACCTCACATTATTATCCTCACTATAAACATCACTCACATGTCTAGTACCAACCACTGTGACTCACGTCCCCAGTATAAATGTGCACCTCACATTATTATCCTCACTATAAACATCATTCACATGTCTAGTACCAGAACCAGTGTCTGACTCACACCCACCAGAATAAAGCTGCACCGCACCACTCAGATGTCTAGTACAGAACATGTTTCTTACTCACGTCCCCCCAGAATAAAGCTGCACCTCACATTATTATACTCACTATAACACCACTCACATGTCTAGTACCAGAACCAGTGTCTGATACATGACCCCCAGTATAAATCTGCACCAAAACCAGTGTCTGACTCATGACCCCCAGTATAAATCTGCACCAGAACCAGTGTCCGACTCATGACCCCCAGTATAAATCTGCACCAGAACCAGTGTCCGACTTATGACCCCCAGTATTAATCTGCACCTCACATTATTATCCTCACTATAAACATCACTCACATGTCTAGTACCAACCACTGTGACTCACGTCCCCAGTATAAATGTGCACCTCACATTATTATCCTCACTATAAACATCACTCACATGTCTAGTACCAGAACCAGTGTCTGACTCGCGTCCCCAGTATAAAGCTGCTCATCACATTATTATACTCACTATAAACATCACTCACATGTCTAGTACCAGAACCAGTGTGACTCACGTCCCCCAGTATAAAGCTGCACATCACATTATTATACTCACTATAAACATCACTCACATGTCTAGTACCAGAACCAGTGTGACTCACGTCCCCCAGTATAAAGCTGCACATCACATTATTATACTCACTATAAACATCACTCGCATGTCTAGTACCAGAAAAAGTGTCTGACTCACGTCCCCAGTATAAAGCTGCACCTCACATTATTATACTCACTATAAACATCACTCACATGTCTAGTACCAGAACCAGTGTCTGACTCACGTCCCCCAGTATAAAGCTGCTCATCACATTATTATACTCACTATAAACATCACTCGCATGTCTAGTACCAACCACTGTGACTCACCCCCCCAGTATAAAGCTGCACCTCACAATATTATCCTCACTATAAACATCACTCACATGTCTAGTACCAGAACCAGTGTCTGACTCACGTCCCCCAGTATAAAGCTGCTCATCACATTATTATACTCACTATAAACATCACTCACATGTCTAGTACCAGAACCAGTGTCTGACTCACGTCCCCCAGTATAAAGCTGCACATCACATTATTATACTCACTATAAACATCACTCGCATGTCTAGTACCAACCACTGTGACTCATGCCCCCAGTATAAAGCTGCACCTCACAATATTATCCTCACTATAAACATCACTCACATGTCTAGTACCAGAACTAGTGTCTGACTCACGTCCCCAGTATAAAGCTGCATCTCACATGTCTAGTAACAGAACCAGTGTCTGACTCACACCCCCCCCAGTATAAAGCTGCACATCACATTATTATCCTCACTATAAACATCACTCACATGTCTAGTACCAGAACCAGTATCTGACTCATACCCCCAGTATAAAGCTGCACCTCATATGTCTAGTACCAGAACCAGTGTCTGACTCACGCCCACCAGAATAAAGCTGCACCGCACCACTCAGATGTCTAGTACAGAACATGTTTCTTACTCACGTCCCCCCAGAATAAAGCTGCACCTCACATTATTATACTCACTATAACACCACTCACATGTCTAGTACCAGAACCAGTGTCAGATACATGACCCCCAGTATAAATCTGCACCAAAACCAGTGTCTGACTCATGACCCCCAGTATAAATCTGCACCAAAACCAGTGTCTGACTCATGACCCCCAGTATAAATCTGCACCAGAACCAGTGTCCGACTTATGACCCCCAGTATTAATCTGCACCTCACATTATTATCCTCACTATAAACATCACTCACATGTCTAGTAACAGAACCAGTGTCTGACTCATGACCCCCAGTATAAAGCTGCACATCACATTATTATATTCACTATAAACATCACTCACATGTCTAGTAACAGAACCAGTGTCTGACTCATGACCCCCAGTATAAAGCTGCACCTCACATTATTATACTCACTATAAACATCACTCACATGTCTAGTACCAACCACTGTGACTCACGTCCCCAGTATAAATGTGCACCTCACATTATTATCCTCACTATAAACATCACTCACATGTCTAGTACCAGAACCAGTGTCTGACTCACGTCCCCCAGTATAAAGCTGCTCATCACATTATTATACTCACTATAAACATCACTCACATGTCTAGTACCAGAACCAGTGTGACTCACGTCCCCCAGTATAAAGCTGCACATCACATTATTATACTCACTATAAACATCACTCGCATGTCTAGTACCAGAAAAAGTGTCTGACTCACGTCCCCCAGAATAAAGCTGCACCGCACCACTCACATGTCTAGTACAGAACAAGTGTCTGACTCATGACCCCCAGTATAAAGCTGCACATCACAATATTATCCCCACTATAAACACCATACACATGTCTAGTACAGAACAAGTGTCTGACTCATGACCCCCAGTATAAATCTGCACCGCACCACTCACATGTCTAGTACAGAACAAGTGTCTGACTCATGACCCCCAGTATAAATCTGCACCGCACCACTCACATGTCTAGTACAGAACAAGTGTCTGACTCACGCCCCCCAAGAATAAAGCTGCACTGCACCACTCACATGTCTAGTACAGAACAAGTGTCTGACTCACGCCCCCCAGAATAAAGCTGCACATCACATTATTATCCCCACTATAAACACCACTCACATGTCTAGTACAGAACAAGTGTCTGACTCACGCCCCCAGAATAAAGCTGCACCGCACCACTCAGATGTCTAGTACAGAACATGTTTCTTACTCACGTCCCCCCAGAATAAAGCTGCACCTCACATTATTATACTCACTATAACACCACTCACATGTCTAGTACAGAACAAGTGTCTGACTCACGCCCCCCCCAGTATAAATCTGCACCTCACCACTCACATGTCTAGTAGAGAACAAGTGTCTGACTCACGCCCCCCAAGAATAAAGCTGCACTGCACCACTCACATGTCTAGTACAGAACAAGTGTATGACTAATGACCCCCAGTATAAAAATCTGCACCTCACATTATTATACTCACTATAAACATCACTCACATGTCTAGTACAGAACAAGTGTCGACTCATGTCCCCCAGTATAAAGCTGCACGTCACATTATTATCCTCACTATAAACATCACTCACATGTCTAGTACAGAGCAAGTGTCTGACTCACGCCCCCCAGAATAAAGCTGCAACGCACCACTCACATGTCTAGTACAAGTGTCTGACTCCCGCCCACCAGAATAAAGCTGCACCGCTCACATGTCTAGTACAAGTGTCTAACTCACACCCACCAGAATAAAGCTGCACCTCACAATATTATACTCACTATAAACACCACTCGCATGTCTAGTACAGAACAAGTGTCTGACTCACGTCCCCCCAGAATAAAGCTGCACATCACATTATTATACTCACTATAACACCACTCACATGTCTAGTACCAGAACCAGTGTCTGACTCATGACCCCAGTATAAATCTGCACCAGAACCAGTGTCTGACTCACGCCCACCAGAATAAAGCTGCACATCACATTATTATACTCACTATAAACATCACTCGCATGTCTAGTACCAGAAAAAGTGTCTGACTCACGTCCCCAGTATAAAGCTGCACCTCACATTATTATACTCACTATAAACATCACTCACATGTCTAGTACCAGAACCAGTGTCTGACTCACGTCCCCCAGTATAAAGCTGCTCATCACATTATTATACTCACTATAAACATCACTCACATGTCTAGTACCAGAACCAGTGTGACTCACGTCCCCCCAGAATAAAGCTGCACATCACATTATTATACTCACTATAACACCACTCACATGTCTAGTACCAGAACCAGTGTCTGACTCATGACCCCAGTATAAATCTGCACCAGAACCAGTGTCTGACTCACGCCCACCAGAATAAAGCTGCACATCACATTATTATACTCACTATAAACATCACTCGCATGTCTAGTACCAGAAAAAGTGTCTGACTCACGTCCCCAGTATAAAGCTGCACCTCACATTATTATACTCACTATAAACATCACTCACATGTCTAGTACCAGAACCAGTGTCTGACTCACGTCCCCCAGTATAAAGCTGCTCATCACATTATTATACTCACTATAAACATCACTCACATGTCTAGTACCAGAACCAGTGTGACTCACGTCCCCCCAGAATAAAGCTGCACATCACATTATTATACTCACTATAACACCACTCACATGTCTAGTACCAGAACCAGTGTCTGACTCATGACCCCAGTATAAATCTGCACCAGAACCAGTGTCTGACTCACGCCCACCAGAATAAAGCTGCACATCACATTATTATACTCACTATAAACATCACTCAAATGTCTAGTACCAGAACCAGTGTCTGACTCAAGCCCACCAGAATAAAGCTGCACCGCACCACTCAGATGTCTAGTACAGAACATGTTTCTTACTCACGTCCCCCCAGAATAAAGCTGCACCTCACATTATTATACTCACTATAACACCACTCACATGTCTAGTACCAGAACCAGTGTCTGACTCATGACCCCCAGAATAAAACTGCACCAAAACCAGTGTATGACTCATGACCCCCAGTATAAATCTGCACCAGAACCAGTGTCCGACTCATGACCCCCCAGTATAAATCTGCACCAGAACCAGTGTCTGACTCATGACCCCCAGTATAAATCTGCACCAGAACCAGTGTCTGACTCATGACCCCCAGTATAAATCTGCACCAGAACCAGTGTCCGACTCATGACCCCCCAGTATAAATCTGCACCAGAACCAGTGTCTGACTTATGACCCCCAGTATAAATCTGCACCTCACATTATTATCCTCACTATAAACATCACTCACATGTCTAGTACCAACCACTGTGACTCACGTCCCCAGTATAAATGTGCACCTCACATTATTATCCTCACTATAAACATCACTCACATGTCTAGTACCAGAACCAGTGTCTGATTCACGCCCACCAGAATAAAGCTGCACCGCACCACTCAGATGTCTAGTACAGAACATGTTTCTTACTCACGTCCCCCCAGAATAAAGCTGCACCTCACATTATTATACTCACTATAACACCACTCACATGTCTAGTACCAGAACCAGTGTCTGATACATGACCCCCAGTATAAATCTGCACCAAAACCAGTGTCTGACTCATGACCCCCAGTATAAATCTGCACCAGAACCAGTGTCTGACTTATGACCCCCAGTATAAAGCTGCACATCACATTATTATACTCACTATAAACATCACTCACATGTCTAGTACCAGAACCAGTGTCTGACTCACGTCCCCAGTATAAAGCTGCACCTCACATTATTATCCTCACTATAAACATCACTCACATGTCTAGTACCAGAACCAGTGTCTGACTCACGTCCCCCAGTATAAAGCTGCTCATAACATTATTATACTCACTATAAACATCACTCACATGTCTAGTACCAGAACCAGTGTGACTCACGTCCCCAGTATAAAGCTGCACCTCACATTATTATACTCACTATAAACATCACTCGCATGTCTAGTACCAGAACCAGTGTCTGACTCACGCCCCCAGTATAAAGCTGCACCTCACAATATTATCCTCACTATAAACATCACTCACATGTCTAGTACCAGAACCAGTGTGACTCACGTCCCCCAGTATAAAGCTGCACTTCACATTATTATACTCACTATAAACATTATAAACATCACTCACATGTCTAGTACCAGAACCAGTGTGACTCACGTCCCCCAGTATAAAGCTGCACATCACATTATTATACTCACTATAAACATCACTCACATGTCTAGTACCAACCACTGTGACTCACGCCCCCAGTATAAAGCTGCACCTCACAATATTATCCTCACTATAAACATCACTCACATGTCTAGTACCAGAACCAGTGTCTGACTCACGTCCCCCAGTATAAAGCTGCACATCACATTATTATACTCACTATAAACATCACTCACATGTCTAGTACCAGAACCAGTGTCTGACATATGCCCCCAGTATAAAGCTGCACATCACATTATTATACTCACTATAAACATCACTCGCATGTCTAGTACCAGAAAAAGTGTCTGACTCACGTCCCCAGTATAAAGCTGCATCTCACATTATTATACTCACTATAAACATCACTCACATGTCTAGTACCAGAACCAATGTCTGACTCACACCCCCCCCCCAGTATAAACCTGCACATCACATTATTATCCTCACTATAAACATCACTCACATGTCTAGTACCAGACCCAGTGTCTGACTCACACCCCCCCCCCCCAGTATAAAGCTGCACATCACATTATTATCCCCACTATAAACATCACTTACATGTCTAGTACCAGAACCAATGTCTGACTCACCCCCCCCCCCCCAGTATAAAGCTGCACATCACATTATTATACTCACTATAAACATCACTCACATGTCTGGTACAGAACAAGTGCCTGACTCACGTCCCCCAGTATAAAGCTGCACCGCACAATATTATCCTCACTATAAACATCACTCACTTGTCTAGTAAAATAACCAGTGTCTGACTCATGTCCCCAGTATAAAGCTGCACCTCACATTATTATCCTCACTATAAACATCACTACATTATTATCCTTACTTACCTTGTGAGATCTGTACAGCTACATCTACTGAAGATGCGCCAGTAGCTATAGCACTCACACTGATCCCCTATACTAAATATAACCTGTACCCTTGTGAGATCTGTACAGCTACATGTACTGAAGATGCGCCAGTAGCTATAGCACTCACACTGATCCCCTATACTAAATATAACCTGTACCCTTGTGAGATCTGTACAGCTATATGTACTGATGATGCGCCAGTAGCTATAGCACTCACACACTGATCCCCTATACTAAATATAACCTGTACCCTTGTGAGATCTGTACAGCTATATGTACTGAAGATGCGCCAGTAGCTATAGCACTCACAAACTGATCCCCTATACTAAATATAACCTGTACCCTTGTGAGATCTGTACAGCTATACAGGGAGTGCAGAATTATTAGGCAAATGAGTATTTTGACCACATCATCCTCTTTATGCATGTTGTCTTACTCCAAGCTGTATAGGCTCGAAAGCCTACTACCAATTAAGCATATTAGGTGATGTGCATCTCTGTAATGAGAAGGGGTGTGGTCTAATGACATCAACACCCTATATCAGGTGTGGATAATTATTAGGCAACTTCCTTTCCTTTGGCAAAATGGGTCAAAAGAAGGACGTGACAGGCTCAGAAAAGTCAAAAATAGTGAGATATCTTGCAGAGGGATTCAGCACTCTTAAAATTGCAAAGCTTCTGAAGCGTGATCATTGAACAATCAAGCGTTTCATTCAAAATAGTCAACAGGGTCGCAAGAAGCGTGTGGAAAAACCAAGGCGCAAAATAACTGCCCATGAACTGAGAAAAGTCAAGCGTGCAGCTGCCAAGATGCCACTTGCCACCAGTTTGGCCATATTTCAGAGGTGCAACATCACTGGAGTGCCCAAAAGCACAAGGTGTGCAATACTCAGAGACATGGCCAAGGTAAGAAAGGCTGAAAGACGACCACCACTGAACAAGACACACAAGCTGAAACGTCAAGACTGGGCCAAGAAATATCTCAAGACTGATTTTTCTAAGGTTTTATGGACTGATGAAATGAGAGTGAGTCTTGATGGGCCAGATGGATGGGCCCGTGGCTGGATTGGTAAAGGGCAGAGAGCTCCAGTCCGACTCAGACGCCAGCAAGGTGGAGGTGGAGTACTGGTTTGGGCTGGTATCATCAAAGATGAGCTTGTGGGGCCTTTTCGGGTTGAGGATGGAGTCAAGCTCAACTCCCAGTCCTACTGCCAGTTTCTGGAAGACACCTTCTTCAAGCAGTGGTACAGGAAGAAGTCTGCATCCTTCAAGAAAAACATGATTTTCATGCAGGACAATGCTCCATCACTCGCGTCCAAGTACTCCACAGCGTGGCTGGCAAGAAAGGGTATAAAAGAAGAAAATCTAATGACATGGCCTGCTTGTTCACCTGATCTGAACCCCATTGAGAACCTGTGGTCCATCATCAAATGTGAGATTTACAAGGAGGGAAAACAGTACACCTCTCTGAACAGTGTCTGGGAGGCTGTGGTTGCTGCTGCACGCAATGTTGATGGTGAACAGATCAAAACACTGACAGAATCCATGGATGGCAGGCTTTTGAGTGTCCTTGCAAAGAAAGGTGGCTATATTGGTCACTGATTTGTTTTTGTTTTGTTTTTGAATGTCAGAAATGTATATTTGTGAATGTTGAGATGTTATATTGGTTTCACTGGTAAAAATAAATAATTGAAATGGGTATATATTTGTTTTTTGTTAAGTTGCCTAATAATTATGCACAGTAATAGTCACCTGCACACACAGATATCCCCCTAAAATAGCTAAAACTAAAAACAAACTAAAAACTACTTCCAAAAATATTCAGCTTTGATATTAATGAGTTTTTTGGGTTCATTGAGAACATGGTTGCTGTTCAATAATAAAATTAATCCTCAAAAATACAACTTGCCTAATAATTCTGCACTCCCTGTATGTACTGATGATGCGCCAGTAGCTATAGCACTCACACACTGATCCCCTATACTAAATATAACCTGTACCCTTGTGAGATCTGTACAGCTATATGTACTGAAGATGCGCCAGTAACTATAGCACTCACACACTGATCCCCTATACTAAATATAACCTGTGCCCTTGTGAGATCTGTACAGCTATATGTACTGAAGATGCGCCAGTAGCTATAGCACTCACACACTGATCCCCTATACTAAATATAACCTGTACCCTTGTGAGATCTGTACAGCTATATGTACTGAAGATGCGCCTGTAGCTATATCACTCACACACTGATCCCCTATACTAAATATAACCTGTACCCTTGTGAGATCTGTACAGCTATATGTACTGAAGATGCGCCTGTAGCTATATCACTCACACACTGATCCCCTATACTAAATATAACCTGTACCCTTGTGAGATTTGTACAGCTATATGTACTGAAGATGCGCCAGTAGCTATATCACTCACACACTGATCCCCTATACTAAATATAACCTGTACCCTTGTGAGATCTGTACAGCTATATGTACTGAAGATGCGCCAGTAGCTATAGCACACACACTGATCCCCTATACTAAATATAACCTGTACCCTTGTGAGATCTGTACAGCTATATGTACTGAAGATGCGCCTGTAGCTATAGCACTCACACACTGATCCCCTATACTAAATATAACCTGTACCCTTGTGAGATCTGTACAGCTATATGTACTGAAGATGCGCCAGTAGCTATAGCACTCACACACTGATCCCCTATACTAAATATAACCTGTACCCTTGTGAGATCTGTACAGCTATATGTACTGAAGATGCACCAGTAGCTATAGCACTCACACACTGATCCCTATACTAAATATAACCTGTACCCTTGTGAGATCTGTACAGCTATATGTACTGAAGATGCGCCTGTAGCTATAGCACTCACACTGATCCCCTATACTAAATATAACCTGTACCCTTGTGAGATCTGTACAGCTATATGTACTGAAGATGCGCCAGTAACTATATCACTCACACACTGATCCCCTATACTAAACATAACCTGTACCCTTGTGAGATCTGTACAGCTATATGTACTGAAGATGCGCCAGTAACTATATCACTCACACACTGATCCCCTATACTAAACATAACCTGTACCCTTGTGAGATCTGTACAGCTATATGTACTGAAGATGCGCCTATAGCTATAGCACTCACACACTGATCCCCTATACTAAATATAACCTGTACCCTTGTGAGATCTGTACAGCTATATGTACTGAAGATGCGCCTGTAGCTATAGCACTCACACACTGATCCCCTATACTAAATATAACCTGTACCCTTGTGAGATGTGTACAGCTATATGTACTGAAGATGCGCCAGTAGCTATATCACTCACACACTGATCCCCTATACTAAATATAACCTGTACCCTTGTGAGATCTGTACAGCTATATGTACTGAAGATGCGCCTGTAGCTATAGCACTCACACACTGATCCGCTATACTAAATATAACCTGTACCCTTGTGAGATCTGTACAGCTATATGTACTGAAGATGCGCCAGTAGCTATAGCACTCACACACTGATCCCTATACTAAATATAACCTGTACCCTTGTGAGATCTGTACAGCTATATGTACTGAAGATGCGCCTGTAGCTATAGCACTCACACACTGATCCCCTATACTAAATATAACCTGTACCCTTGTGAGATCTGTACAGCTATATGTACTGAAGATGCGCCTGTAGCTATAGCACTCACACTGATCCCTATACTAAATATAACCTGTACCCTTGTGAGATCTGTACAGCTATATGTACTGAAGATGCGCCTGTAGCTATAGCACTCACACACTGATCCCCTATACTAAATATAACCTGTACCCTTGTGAGATCTGTACAGCTATATGTACTGAAGATGCGCCTGTAGCTATAGCACTCACACACTGATCCCCTATACTAAATATAACCTGTACCCTTGTGAGATCTGTACAGCTATATGTACTGAAGATGCGCCTGTAGCTATAGCACTCACACACTGATCCCCTATACTAAATATAACCTGTACCCTTGTGAGATCTGTACAGCTATATGTACTGAAGATGCGCCAGTAGCTATAGCACTCACACACTGATCCCCTATACTAAATATAACCTGTACCCTTGTGAGATCTGTACAGCTATATGTACTGAAGATGCGCCTGTAGCTATATCACTCACACACTGATCCCCTATACTAAATATAACCTGTACCCTTGTGAGATCTGTACAGCTATATGTACTGAAGATGCGCCTGTAGCTATAGCACTCACACACTGATCCCCTATACTAAATATAACCTGTACCCTTGTGAGATCTGTACAGCTATATGTACTGAAGATGCGCCTGTAGCTATAGCACTCACACACTGATCCCCTATACTAAATATAACCTGTACCCTTGTGAGATCTGTACAGCTATATGTACTGAAGATGCGCCTGTAGCTATATCACTCACACACTGATCCCTATACTAAATATAACCTGTGCCCTTGTGAGATCTGTACAGCTATATGTACTGAAGATGCGCCTGTAGCTATAGCACTCACACACTGATCCCCTATACTAAATATAACCTGTACCCTTGTGAGATCTGTACAGCTATATGTACTGAAGATGCGCCTGTAGCTATAGCACTCACACACTGATCCCCTATACTAAATATAACCTGTACCCTTGTGAGATCTGTACAGCTATATGTACTGAAGATGCGCCTGTAGCTATATCACTCACACACTGATCCCCTATACTAAATATAACCTGTGCCCTTGTGAGATCTGTACAGCTATATGTACTGAAGATGCGCCTGTAGCTATAGCACTCACACACTGATCCCCTATACTAAATATAACCTGTACCCTTGTGAGATCTGTACAGCTATATGTACTGAAGATGCGCCAGTAGCTATAGCACTCACACACTGATCCCCTATACTAAATATAACCTGTACCCTTGTGAGATCTGTACAGCTATATGTACTGAAGATGCGCCTGTAGCTATAGCACTCACACACTGATCCCCTATACTAAATATAACCTGTACCCTTGTGAGATCTGTACAGCTATATGTACTGAAGATGCGCCTGTAGCTATAGCACTCACACACTGATCCCCTATACTAAATATAACCTGTACCCTTGTGAGATCTGTACAGCTATATGTACTGAAGATGCGCCTGTAGCTATATCACTCACACACTGATCCCCTATACTAAATATAACCTGTACCCTTGTGAGATCTGTACAGCTATATGTACTGAAGATGCGCCTGTAGCTATAGCACTCACACACTGATCCCCTATACTAAATATAACCTGTACCCTTGTGAGATCTGTACAGCTATATGTACTGAAGATGCGCCAGTAGCTATAGCACTCACACACTGATCCCTATACTAAATATAACCTGTACCCTTGTGAGATCTGTACAGCTATATGTACTGAAGATGCGCCAGTAGCTATAGCACTCACACACTGATCCCCTATACTAAATATAACCTGTACCCTTGTGAGATCTGTACAGCTATATGTACTGAAGATGCGCCTGTAGCTATAGCACTCACACACTGATCCCCTATACTAAATATAACCTGTACCCTTGTGAGATCTGTACAGCTATATGTACTGAAGATGCGCCAGTAGCTATAGCACTCACACACTGATCCCCTATACTAAATATAACCTGTACCCTTGTGAGATCTGTACAGCTATATGTACTGAAGATGCGCCAGTAGCTATAGCACTCACACACTGATCCCTATACTAAATATAACCTGTACCCTTGTGAGATCTGTACAGCTATATGTACTGAAGATGCGCCTGTAGCTATAGCACTCACACACTGATCCCCTATACTAAATATAACCTGTACCCTTGTGAGATCTGTACAGCTATATGTACTGAAGATGCGCCTGTAGCTATAGCACTCACACACTGATCCCCTATACTAAATATAACCTGTACCCTTGTGAGATCTGTACAGCTATATGTACTGAAGATGCGCCTGTAGCTATAGCACTCACACACTGATCCCCTATACTAAATATAACCTGTGCCCTTGTGAGATCTGTACAGCTATATGTACTGAAGATGCGCCTGTAGCTATAGCACTCACACACTGATCCCTATACTAAATATAACCTGTACCCTTGTGAGATCTGTACAGCTATATGTACTGAAGATGCGCCTGTAGCTATAGCACTCACACACTGATCCCCTATACTAAATATAACCTGTACCCTTGTGAGATCTGTACAGCTATATGTACTGAAGATGCGCCAGTAGCTATAGCACTCACACACTGATCCCCTATACTAAATATAACCTGTACCCTTGTGAGATCTGTACAGCTATATGTACTGAAGATGCGCCTGTAGCTATAGCACTCACACACTGATCCCCTATACTAAATATAACCTGTACCCTTGTGAGATCTGTACAGCTATATGTACTGAAGATGCGCCAGTAGCTATATCACTCACACACTGATCCCCTATACTAAATATAACCTGTACCCTTGTGAGATCTGTACAGCTATATGTACTGAAGATGCGCCAGTAGCTATAGCACTCACACACTGATCCCCTATACTAAATATAACCTGTACCCTTGTGAGATCTGTACAGCTATATGTACTGAAGATGCGCCTGTAGCTATAGCACTCACACACTGATCCCCTATACTAAATATAACCTGTACCCTTGTGAGATCTGTACAGCTATATGTACTGAAGATGCGCCAGTAGCTATAGCACTCACACACTGATCCCCTATACTAAATATAACCTGTACCCTTGTGAGATCTGTACAGCTATATGTACTGAAGATGCGCCTGTAGCTATAGCACTCACACACTGATCCCCTATACTAAATATAACCTGTACCCTTGTGAGATCTGTACAGCTATATGTACTGAAGATGCGCCTGTAGCTATAGCACTCACACTGATCCCCTATACTAAATATAACCTGTACCCTTGTGAGATCTGTACAGCTATATGTACTGAAGATGCGCCTGTAGCTATAGCACTCACACACTGATCCCCTATACTAAATATAACCTGTACCCTTGTGAGATCTGTACAGCTATATGTACTGAAGATGCGCCAGTAGCTATAGCACTCACACACTGATCCCCTATACTAAATATAACCTGTGCCCTTGTGAGATCTGTACAGCTATATGTACTGAAGATGCGCCTGTAGCTATAGCACTCACACACTGATCCCCTATACTAAATATAACCTGTACCCTTGTGAGATCTGTACAGCTATATGTACTGAAGATGCGCTAGTAGCTATAGCACTCACACACTGATCCCCTATACTAAATACAACCTGTACCCTTGTGAGATCTGTACAGCTATATGTACTGAAGATGCGCCTGTAGCTATAGCACTCACACACTGATCCCCTATACTAAATATAACCTGTACCCTTGTGAGATCTGTACAGCTATATGTACTGAAGATGCGCCAGTAGCTATAGCACTCACACACTGATCCCCTATACTAAATATAACCTGTACCCTTGTGAGATCTGTACAGCTATATGTACTGAAGATGCGCCTGTAGCTATATCACTCACACACTGATCCCCTATACTAAATATAACCTGTACCCTTGTGAGATCTGTACAGCTATATGTACTGAAGATGCGCCAGTAGCTATAGCACTCACACACTGATCCCCTACACTAAATATAACCTGTACCCTTGTGAGATCTGTACAGCTATATGTACTGAAGATGCGCCTGTAGCTATATCACTCACACACTGATCCCCTATACTAAATATAACCTGTACCCTTGTGAGATCTGTACAGCTATATGTACTGAAGATGCGCCTGTAGCTATAGCACTCACACACTGATCCCCTATACTAAATATAACCTGTACCCTTGTGAGATCTGTACAGCTATATGTACTGAAGATGCGCCTGTAGCTATAGCACTCACACACTGATCCCTATACTAAATATAACCTGTACCCTTGTGAGATCTGTACAGCTATATGTACTGAAGATGCACCTGTAGCTATAGCACTCACACACTGATCCCCTATACTAAATATAACCTGTCCCCTTGTGAGATCTGTACAGCTATATGTACTGAAGATGCGCCAGTAGCTGTAGCACTCACACACTGATCCCCTATACTAAATATAACCTGTACCCTTGTGAGATCTGTACAGCTATATGTACTGAAGATGCGCCAGTAGCTATAGCACTCACACACTGATCCCCTATACTAAATATAACCTGTACCCTTGTGAGATCTGTACAGCTATATGTACTGAAGATGCGCCAGTAGCTATAGCACTCACACACTGATCCCCTATACTAAATATAACCTGTACCCTTGTGAGATCTGTACAGCTATATGTACTGAAGATGTGCCTGTAGCTATAGCACTCACACACTGATCCCCTATACTAAATATAACCTGTGCCCTTGTGAGATCTGTACAGCTATATGTACTGAAGATGCGCCTGTAGCTATAGCACTCACACTGATCCCCTATACTAAATATAACCTGTACCCTTGTGAGATCTGTACAGCTATATGTACTGAAGATGCGGCAGTAGCTATAGCACTCACACACTGATCCCCTATACTAAATATAACCTGTACCCTTGTGAGATCTGTACAGCTATATGTACTGAAGATGCGCCTGTAGCTATATCACTCACACACTGATTCCCTATACTAAATATAACCTGTACCCTTGTGAGATCTGTACAGCTATATGTACTGAAGATGCGCCTGTAGCTATAGCACTCACACACTGATCCCCTATACTAAATATAACCTGTACCCTTGTGAGATCTGTACAGCTATATGTACTGAAGATGCGCCAGTAGCTATAGCACTCACACACTGATCCCCTATACTAAATATAACCTGTACCCTTGTGAGATCTCTACAGCTATATGTACTGAAGATGCGCCAGTAGCTATAGCACTCACACACTGATCCCTATACTAAATATAACCTGTACCCTTGTGAGATCTGTACAGCTATATGTACTGAAGATGCGCCTGTAGCTATAGCACTCACACACTGATCCCTATACTAAATATAACCTGTACCCTTGTGAGATCTGTACAGCTATATGTACTGAAGATGCGCCAGTAGCTATAGCACTCACACACTGATCCCCTACACTAAATATAACCTGTACCCTTGTGAGATCTGTACAGCTATATGTACTGAAGATGCGCCTGTAGCTATAGCACTCACACACTGATCCCCTATACTAAATATAACCTGTACCCTTGTGAGATCTGTACAGCTATATGTACTGAAGATGCGCCAGTAGCTATAGCACTCACACACTGATCCCCTATACTAAATACAACCTGTACCCTTGTGAGATCTGTACAGCTATATGTACTGAAGATGCGCCTGTAGCTATAGCACTCACACACTGATCCCTATACTAAATATAACCTGTACCCTTGTGAGATCTGTACAGCTATATGTACTGAAGATGCGCCAGTAGCTATAGCACTCACACACTGATCCCCTATACTAAATATAACCTGTACCCTTGTGAGATCTGTACAGCTATATGTACTGAAGATGCGCCAGTAGCTATAGCACTCACACACTGATCCCCTATACTAAATATAACCTGTACCCTTGTGAGATCTGTACAGCTATATGTACTGAAGATGCGCCTGTAGCTATAGCACTCACACACTGATCCCCTATACTAAATATAACCTGTACCCTTGTGAGATCTGTACAGCTATATGACTAGAAAATCCCCACAAGCCCCAGATGCAAGGGGTATAGAGCGGTCATCTTCTGGGGTAAAATACGCACACCACATGCAGCACCACCACTCACCCGATTCCCTTTGGGAAGACCACTGCTGGGTAAAGCTGCCAGGGTCTTGTAGTCCAGCTTCAGCGGCTCATTGCTGCAACCCTACAAATCAAGAGTCAGGTAATTAGTCAGGTACAGGAAAGTGAGGATAACACGACTAACTGAGCTAGGATTGATTAATGCTCTGTTCCGATATCTGCAGTTGCTCTGTCATATCTCTCCTGTGTTGGGTCAAGCAACGTGTAGTGGCAGAAATCACACTTTCACTTTAAGTTCATATAAAAGTAAAGTGCACGTCATCCTTATAATAACGTCACTGTTTATGTGCACTTAATAAACGGATATAACTTGTTTGTGTGCGCTGAATGGATTACAGGGGATCACAATAAGAGGAAAGCCCGTTGTGAAAGGCTCGAGCAGTGTTCTCTTTCTATGTATTTTACCGTTGATCTAACACTGTGCTGTATTAAAAAAAAAATGAACGGATAATATAGACTTGATTTTATTCAGAGGGATTGAGCTGATTTTGTATTTCTTTGCTGTCTACCATGAGACAACACTCAGCTGTTCTGCCAGCTTCGGTAATAAAATGCACAGGTGGTCATTAATGACAGAGAAGTTACTATTATGTGTTGTGAGCAAAGCACAAGAAAGAGGGAAGGGAAATGGATTTTTTACTTACAGAGTTCCTATAGGTCTGAAAATAGAATATTGTTAACTTAATCATTGGGTGAGAGTACAAAATCATTAAAAACAGAGTTTAAAACCCTTTTGAACGTATAAAAACATAATTTATGTAAGAACTTACCTGATAAATTCATTTCTTTCATATTGGCAAGAGTCCATGAGCTAGTGACGTATGGGATATACATTCCTACCAGGAGGGGCAAAGTTTCCCAAACCTCAAAATGCCTATAAATACACCCCTCACCACACCCACAAATCAGTTTAACGAATAGCCAAGAAGTGGGGTGATAAGAAAAAAGTGCGAAAGCATAAAAAATAAGGAATTGGAATAATTGTGCTTTATACAAAAAAATCATAACCACCACAAAAAGGGTGGGCCTCATGGACTCTTGCTAATATGAAAGAAATGAATTTATCAGGTAAGTTCTTACATAAATTATGTTTTCTTTCATGTAATTAGCAAGAGTCCATGAGCTAGTGACGTATGGGATAATGACTACCCAAGATGTGGATCTTTCCACGCAAGAGTCACTAGAGAGGGAGGGATAAAATAAAGACAGTCAATTCCGCTGAAAAATAATCCACACCCAAAATAAAGTTTAAATTTTATAATTGAAAAAAAAAACAAAAAAAAACTGAAAACATAAGCAGAAGATTCAAACTGAAACAGCTGCCTGAAGTACTTTTCTACCAAAAACTGCTTCAGAAGAAGAAAACACATCAAAATGGTAGAATTTAGTAAAAGTATGCAAAGAAGACCAAGTTGCTGCTTTGCAAATCTGATCAACCGAAGCTTCATTCCTAAACGCCCAGGAAGTGGAAACTGACCTAGTAGAATGAGCTGTAATCCTTTGAGGCGGAGTTTTACCCGACGACATAAGCATGATGGAATTAAAGATTTCAACCAAGATGCCAAAGAAATGGCAGAGGCCTTCTGACCTTTCCTAGAACCGGAAAAGATAACAAATAGACTAGAAGTCTTTCGGAAATTCTTAGTAGCTTTAACATAATATTTTAAAGCTCTAACTACATCCAAAGAAGGCAATGATTTCTCCTTAGAATTCTTAGGATTAGGACATAATGAAGGAACCACAATTTCTCTACTAATGTTGTTGGAATTCACAACCTTAGGTAAAAATTCAAAAGAAGTTCGCAACACCGCCTTATCCTGATGAAAAATCAGAAAAGGAGACTCACAAGAAAGAGCAGATAATTCAGAAACTCTTCTGGCAGAAGAGATGGCCAAAAGGAACAAAACTTTCCAAGGAAGTAATTTAATGTCCAACGAGTGCATAGGTTCAAACGGAGGAGCTTGAAGAGCCCCCAGAACCAAATTCAAACTCCAAGGAGGAGAAATTGACTTAATGACAGGTTTTATACGAACCAAAGCTTGTACAAAACAATGAATATCAGGAAGATTAGCAATTTTTCTGTGAAAAAGAACAGAAAGAGCAGAGATTTGTCCTTTCAAGGAACTTGCAGACAAACCTTTCTCCAAACCATCTTGAAGAAACTGTAAAATTCTCGGAATTCTAAAAGAATGCCAGGAAAAATGATGAGAAAGACACCAAGAAATATAAGTCTTCCAGACTCTATAATATATCTCCCTAGATACAGATTTACTAGCCTGTAACATAGTATTAATCACAGAGTCAGAGAAACCTCTTTGACTAAGAATCAAGCGTTCAATCTCCATACCTTTAAATTTAAGGATTTGAGATCCTGATGGAAAAAAGGACCTTGCAACAGAAGGTCTGGTCTTAACGGAAGAGTCCACGGTTGGCAAGAGGCCATCCGGACAAGATCCGCATACCAAAACCTGTGAGGCCATGCTGGAGCTACCAGCAGAACAAACGAGCATTCCTTCAGAATCTTGGAGATCACTCTTGGAAGAAGAACTAGAGGCGGAAAGATATAAGCAGAATGATACTTCCAAGGAAGTGACAATGCATCCACTGCTTCCGCTTGAGGATCCCTGGATCTGGACAGATACCTGGGAAGTTTCTTGTTTAGATGAGAGGCCATCAGATCTATTTCTGGAAGTCCCCACATTTGAACAATCTGAAGAAATACCTCTGGGTGAAGAGACCATTCGCCCGGATGCAACGTTTGGCGACTGAGATAATCCGCTTCCCAATTGTCTATACCTGGGATATGAACCGCAGAAACTAGACAGGAGCTGGATTCCGCCCAAACCAGAATTCGAGATACTTCTTTCATAGCCAGAGGGCTGTGAGTCCCTCCTTGATGATTGATGTATGCCACAGATGTAACATTGTCTGTCTGAAAACAAATGAACGATTCTCTCTTTAGAAGAGGCCAAGACTGAAGAGCTCTGAAAATTGCACGGAGTTCCAAAATATTGATCGGTAATCTCACCTCCTGAGATTCCCAAACCCCTTGTGCCGTCAGAGACCCCCACACAGCTCCCCAACCTGTAAGACTTGCATCTGTTGAGATTACAGTCCAGGTCGGAAGAACAAAAGAAGCCCCCTGAACTAAACGATGGTGATCTGTCCACCACGTCAGAGAGTGTCGTACAATCGGTTTTAAAGATATTAATTGAGATATCTCTGTGTAATCCCTGCACCACTGCTTCAGCATACAGAGCTGAAGAGGTCGCATGTGAAAACGAGCAAAGGGGATCGCGTCCGATGCAGCAGTCATAAGACCTAGAATTTCCATGCATAAGGCTACCGAAGGGAATGATTGTGACTGAAGGTTTCGACAAGCTGATATCAATTTTAGACGTCTCTTGTCTGTCAAAGATAGAGTCATGGACACTGAATCTATCTGGAAACCCAAAAAGGTTACCCTTGTCTGAGGAATCAATGAACTTTTTAGTAAATTGATCCTCCAACCATGATCTTGAAGAAACAACACAAGTCGATTCGTATGAGATTCTGCTAAATGTGAAGACTGAGCAAGTACCAAGATATCGTCCAAATAAGGAAATACCACAATACCCTGTTCTCTGATAACAGACAGAAGGGCACCGAGAACCTTTGTAAAAATTCTTGGAGCTGTTGCTAGGCCAAATGGCAGAGCCACAAACTGGTAATGCTTGTCTAGGAAAGAGAATCTCAGAAACTGATAGTGATCTGGATGAATCGGAATATGCAGATATGCATCCTGTAAATCTATTGTAGACATATAATGCCCTTGCTGAACAAAAGCCAGGATAGTCCTTACAGTTACCATCTTGAATGTTGGTATCCTTACATAACGATTCAATATTTTTAGATCCAGAACTGGTCTGAAGGAATTCTCCTTCTTTGGTACAATGAAAAGATTTGAATAAAACCCCAGCCCCTGTTCCAGAACTGGAACTGGCATAATTACTCCAGCCAACTCTAGATCTGAAACACATTTCAGAAATGCTTGAGCCTTCGCTGGATTTACTGGGACACGGGAAAGAAAAAATCTCTTTGCAGGAGGCCTTATCTTGAAGCCAATTCTGTACCCTTCCGAAACAATATTCTGAATCCAAAGATTGTGAACGGAATTGATCCAAATTCCTTTGAAAAAACGTAATCTGCCCCCTACCAGCTGAGCTGGAATGAGGGCCGCACCTTCATGTGGACTTAGGAGCTGGCTTTGATTTTCTAAAAGGCTTGGATTTATTCCAGACTGGAGATGGTTTACAAACTGATACCGCTCCCGAGGATGAAGGATCAGGCTTTTGTTCCTTGTTGTGACGAAAGGAACGAAAACGATTATTAGACCTAAATTTACCTTTAGATTTTTTATCCTGTGGTAAAAAAGTTCCTTTCCCTCCAGTAACAGTTGAGATAATAGAGTCCAACTGAGAACCAAATAATTTATTACCCTGGAAAGAAAGGGAAAGCAGAGTAGACTTAGAAGACATATCAGCATTCCAAGTTTTAAGCCATAAAGCTCTTCTAGCTAAAATAGCTAGAGACATATACCTGACATCAACTCTAATGATATCAAAGATGGCATCACAAATAAAATTATTAGCATGTTGAAGAAGAATAATAATGCTATGAGAATTATGATCTGTTACTTGTTGCGCTAAAGCTTCCAACCAAAAAGTTGAAGCTGCAGCAACATCCGCCAAAGATATAGCAGGTCTAAGAAGATTACCTGAACACAAGTAAGCTTTTCTTAGAAAGGATTCAATTTTCCTATCTAAAGGATCCTTAAAGGAAGTACCATCTGCCGTAGGAATGGTAGTATGCTTAGCAAGAGTAGAGACAGCCCCATCAACCTTAGGGATTTTGTCCCAAAATTCTAATCTGTCAGATGGCACAGGATATAATTGCTTAAAACGTTTAGAAGGAGTAAATGAATTACCCAAATTATTCCATTCCCTGGAAATTACTTCAGAAATAGCACCAGGAACAGGAAAAACTTCTGGAATAACTACAGGAGATTTAAAAACCTTATGTAAACGTTTAGATTTAGTATCAAGAGGACCAGAATCCTCAATTTCTAATGCAATTAGGACTTCTTTAAGTAAAGAACGAATAAATTCCATTTTAAATAAATATGAAGATTTATCAGCATCAACCTCTGAGACAGAATCCTCTGAATCAGAAGAACCAATATCAGTATCAGAATGATGATGTTCATTTAAAAATTCATCTGAAAAATGAGAAGTTTTAAAAGACTTTTTACGTTTACTAGAAGGAGGAATAACAGACATAGCCTTCTTAATGGATTTAGAAACAAAATCTCTTATGTTATCAGGAACACTCTGAGTATTAGATGTTGATGGAACAGCAACAGGTAATGTAACTTTACTAAAGGAAATATTATCTGCATTAACAAGTTTGTCATGACATTCATTACAAACAACAGCTGGAGGAACAGCTACCAAAAGTTTACAGCAGATACACTTAGCTTTGGTAGCTCCAGCACCAGGCAGCGATTTTCCAGAAGTATCTTCTGACTCAGCTTCAACATGGGACATCTTGCAATATGTAATAGAAAAAACAACATATAAAGCAAAATTGATCAAATTCCTTAAATGACAGTTTCAGGAATGGGAAAAAATGCCAGTGAACAAGCTTCTAGCAACCAGAAGCAATAAAAAATGAGACTTAAATAATGTGGAGACAAAAGTGACGCCCATATTTTTTTAGCGCCAAATAAAACGCCCACATTATTTGGCGCCTAAATGCTTTTGGCGCCAAAAATGACGCCACATCCGGAACGCCGACATTTTTGGCGCAAAAGAACGTCAAAAATGACGCAACTTCCGGCGACACGTATGACGCCGGAAACAGAAAAAAAAATTTGCGCCAAAAAAGTCTGCGCCAAGAATGACGAAATAAAATGAAGCATTTTCAGCCCCCGCGAGCCTAAAAGCCCACAGGGAAAGTCAAATTGATAAGGTAAGAGAAAAATTGTTTTATTCAAATGCATTATCCCAAATATGAAACTGACTGTCTGAAAATAAGGAATGTTGAACATCCTGAGTCAAGGCAAATAAATGTTTGAATACATATATTTAGAACTTTATAAAAAAGTGCCCAACCATAGCTTAGAGTGTCACAGAAAATAAGACTTACTTACCCCAGGACACTCATCTACATGTTGTAGAAAGCCAAACCAGTACTGAAACGAAAATCAGCAGAGGTAATGGTATATATATATATATATAAAAGAGTATATCGTCGATCTGAAAAGGGAGGTAAGAGATGAATCTCTACGACCGATAACAGAGAACCTATGAAATAGACCCCGTAGAAGGAGATCATTGAATTCAAATAGGCAATACTCTCCTCACATCCCTCTGACATTCACTGCACGCTGAGAGGAAAACCGGGCTCCAACCTGCTGCGGAGCGCATATCAACGTAGAATCTAGCACAAACTTACTTCACCACCTCCATCGGAGGCAAAGTTTGAAAAACTGATTTGTGGGTGTGGTGAGGGGTGTATTTGTAGGCATTTTGAGGTTTGGGAAACTATGCCCCTCCTGGTAGGAATGTATATCCCATACGTCACTAGCTCATGGACTCTTGCTAATTACATGAAAGAAACCAACTTTACTAAGAACTGAAAAATCTTGAATATATTCTCAGTCTGCCTAAAGGGAACATTTGAATATCAGGTTGCCTGGGTCTTCGGCTTGTGGGACCTTCCTGGAAAGCTCATTTGTATTTAGACTTCTACCATCTGAAAAACTCACGTGAATAGAAGAGAACTTACCCAGAAAAGAACTTATATGGGCATGCTCTAGTCACCCAAGGAAGCAACATTTTAGACATGTCTTGTATACATTTAAAAAGTATTATAAAGCTTTTACTCAAATCCTATTGGATAAAGAAGGCACCTTAAGACTTAAAATTATTAACCACCCAGCGTCACGTGGAGACATCGGCTAACCACCCAGCGGTATGTGGGAAACAGCGGCTAACCACCTAGCACCATGTGGGAAACAGCGGCTAACCACCTAGCACCATGTGGGAAACAGCGGCTAACCACCCAGCGGTATGTGGGAAACAGCGGCTAACCACCTAGCACCATGTGGGAAACAGCGGCTAACCACCTAGCACCATGTGGGAAATAGCGGCTAACCACCTAGCAACATGTGGGAAACAGCGGCTAACCACCTAGCACCATGTGGGAAACAGCGGCTAACCACCTAGCACCATGTGGGAAACAGCGGCTAACCACCTAGCACCATGTGGGAAATAGCGGCTAACCACCTAGCACCATGTGGGAAACAGCGGCTAACCACCTAGCACCATGTGGGAAACAGCGGCTAACCACCCAGCGGTATGTGGGAAACAGCGGCTAACCACCTAGCACCATGTGGGAAACAGCGGCTAACCACCTAGCACCATGTGGGAAACAGCGGCTAACCACCTAGCACCATGTGGGAAACAGCGGCTAACCACCTAGCACCATGTGAGAACAGTATAAAACAAAAAAACAAAGTGCATCTACGTGCAGATTAAAAAACAATTTAATATAGAGGCCCCTAATAATAAGAAGCTACTCACAAGATAAAATTCAAAGGCAACAGTACGTGACTATCAATACAACATATGCAGCAGAGCAAACCATGAATAAAACTGCAAGATTGGATTTTAATAGAAAGATACAAATTTACGAATTTAGATAGGAACGCACTAAGTTTGTTTCATACAAGACTCCATTGGTTACACCTGTTGTGGAAGTGGGACCTAACCGGGTGCATAAAAAGGCATCATTTGGTTCACATAATCACTCTTGAAAAAGTTCCTAAGTGTACGAACGAAACATACGTCGATTGCTTTGTTATTGTTTTAATTTTTGTCCCAGTGAGGCTTCCATAACCTGGCATACGTGCGGGTAAGGAGATAGCCGAGGGCCTCTTTTAGCAAACCTTACCGTGTGTTATCGAATACAAGTTACGGACCTTTTACAATTTCTATACCGGACCATAAGTTGTGGACTCATGGAAGGGAAATTTGGTCGTAAAGAGACTTATTGGTGCATAAAGACAAGTCGGAGACTGGGAGGAAAAGGAAGACAGCCGATTCCAGACGACCCGGACGCTCCTGCTTGCAGTTTTATTCATGGTTTGCTCTGCTGCATATGTTGTATTGACAGTCGCATACTGTTACATGCCTTTGTTTGAATTTTATCTTGTGAGTAGCTTCTTATTATTAGGGGACTCTATAATAAAGGGATAGTAAGCCCCAACATTTTCTTTTATGATTCAGATAGAACATATCATTTTAAACAACTTTCTAATTGTTTTCTATAATCAAATTTGCTTCATTCTCTTGTTATTCTTTGCTGAAGGAACAGCATTGCACTACTGGCAGCTAGCTAGATTCAATATTTTTAGATCCAGAACTGGTCTGAAGGAATTCTCCTTCTTTGGTACAATGAAAAGATTTGAATAAAACCCCAGCCCCTGTTCCAGAACTGGAACTGGCATAATTACTCCAGCCAACTCTAGATCTGAAACACATTTCAGAAATGCTTGAGCCTTCGCTGGATTTACTGGGACACGGGAAAGAAAAAATCTCTTTGCAGGAGGCCTTATCTTGAAGCCAATTCTGTACCCTTCCGAAACAATATTCTGAATCCAAAGATTGTGAACGGAATTGATCCAAATTCCTTTGAAAAAACGTAATCTGCCCCCTACCAGCTGAGCTGGAATGAGGGCCGCACCTTCATGTGGACTTAGGAGCTGGCTTTGATTTTCTAAAAGGCTTGGATTTATTCCAGACTGGAGATGGTTTACAAACTGATACCGCTCCCGAGGATGAAGGATCAGGCTTTTGTTCCTTGTTGTGACGAAAGGAACGAAAACGATTATTAGACCTAAATTTACCTTTAGATTTTTTATCCTGTGGTAAAAAAGTTCCTTTCCCTCCAGTAACAGTTGAGATAATAGAGTCCAACTGAGAACCAAATAATTTATTACCCTGGAAAGAAAGGGAAAGCAGAGTAGACTTAGAAGACATATCAGCATTCCAAGTTTTAAGCCATAAAGCTCTTCTAGCTAAAATAGCTAGAGACATATACCTGACATCAACTCTAATGATATCAAAGATGGCATCACAAATAAAATTATTAGCATGTTGAAGAAGAATAATAATGCTATGAGAATTATGATCTGTTACTTGTTGCGCTAAAGCTTCCAACCAAAAAGTTGAAGCTGCAGCAACATCCGCCAAAGATATAGCAGGTCTAAGAAGATTACCTGAACACAAGTAAGCTTTTCTTAGAAAGGATTCAATTTTCCTATCTAAAGGATCCTTAAAGGAAGTACCATCTGCCGTAGGAATGGTAGTATGCTTAGCAAGAGTAGAGACAGCCCCATCAACCTTAGGGATTTTGTCCCAAAATTCTAATCTGTCAGATGGCACAGGATATAATTGCTTAAAACGTTTAGAAGGAGTAAATGAATTACCCAAATTATTCCATTCCCTGGAAATTACTTCAGAAATAGCACCAGGAACAGGAAAAACTTCTGGAATAACTACAGGAGATTTAAAAACCTTATGTAAACGTTTAGATTTAGTATCAAGAGGACCAGAATCCTCAATTTCTAATGCAATTAGGACTTCTTTAAGTAAAGAACGAATAAATTCCATTTTAAATAAATATGAAGATTTATCAGCATCAACCTCTGAGACAGAATCCTCTGAATCAGAAGAACCAATATCAGTATCAGAATGATGATGTTCATTTAAAAATTCATCTGAAAAATGAGAAGTTTTAAAAGACTTTTTACGTTTACTAGAAGGAGGAATAACAGACATAGCCTTCTTAATGGATTTAGAAACAAAATCTTTTATGTTATCAGGAACACTCTGAGTATTAGATGTTGATGGAACAGCAACAGGTAATGTAACTTTACTAAAGGAAATATTATCTGCATTAACAAGTTTGTCATGACATTCATTACAAACAACAGCTGGAGGAACAGCTACCAAAAGTTTACAGCAGATACACTTAGCTTTGGTAGCTCCAGCACCAGGCAGCGATTTTCCAGAAGTATCTTCTGACTCAGCTTCAACATGGGACATCTTGCAATATGTAATAGAAAAAACAACATATAAAGCAAAATTGATCAAATTCCTTAAATGACTGTTTCAGGAATGGGAAAAAATGCCAGTGAACAAGCTTCTAGCAACCAGAAGCAATAAAAAATGAGACTTAAATAATGTGGAGACAAAAGTGACGCCCATATTTTTTTAGCGCCAAATAAAACGCCCACATTATTTGGCGCCTAAATGCTTTTGGCGCCAAAAATGACGCCACATCCGGAACGCCGACATTTTTGGCGCAAAAGAACGTCAAAAATGACGCAACTTCCGGCGACACGTATGACGCCGGAAACAGAAAAAAAAAATTTGCGCCAAAAAAGTCTGCGCCAAGAATGACGAAATAAAATGAAGCATTTTCAGCCCCCGCGAGCCTAAAAGCCCACAGGGAAAGTCAAATTGATAAGGTAAGAGAAAAATTGTTTTATTCAAATGCATTATCCCAAATATGAAACTGACTGTCTGAAAATAAGGAAAGTTGAACATCCTGAGTCAAGGCAAATAAATGTTTGAATACATATATTTAGAACTTTATAAAAAAGTGCCCAACCATAGCTTAGAGTGTCACAGAAAATAAGACTTACTTACCCCAGGACACTCATCTACATGTTGTAGAAAGCCAAACCAGTACTGAAACGAAAATCAGCAGAGGTAATGGTATATATATATATAAAAGAGTATATCGTCGATCTGAAAAGGGAGGTAAGAGATGAATCTCTACGACCGATAACAGAGAACCTATGAAATAGACCCCGTAGAAGGAGATCATTGAATTCAAATAGGCAATACTCTCCTCACATCCCTCTGACATTCACTGCACGCTGAGAGGAAAACCGGGCTCCAACCTGCTGCGGAGCGCATATCAACGTAGAATCTAGCACAAACTTACTTCACTACCTCCATAGGAGGCAAAGTTTGAAAAACTGATTTGTGGGTGTGGTGAGGGGTGTATTTGTAGGCATTTTGAGGTTTGGGAAACTATGCCCCTCCTGGTAGGAATGTATATCCCATACGTCACTAGCTCATGGACTCTTGCTAATTACATGAAAGAAACCAACTTTACTAAGAACTGAAAAATCTTGAATATATTCTCAGTCTGCCTAAAGGGAACATTTGAATATCAGGTTGCCTGGGTCTTCGGATTGTGGGACCTTCCTGGAAAGCTCATTTGTATTTAGACTTCTACCATCTGAACAACTCACGTGAATAGAAGAGAACTT
Source organism: Bombina bombina (assembly GCF_027579735.1). NCBI lineage: Eukaryota > Metazoa > Chordata > Amphibia > Anura > Bombinatoridae > Bombina > Bombina bombina. Next base: position 1,151,718,175 of record NC_069503.1, on the reverse strand, counting down.
ACCCAGAAAAGAACTTATATGGGCATGCTCTAGTCACCCAAGGAAGCAACATTTTAGACATGTCTTGTATACATTTAAAAAGTATTATAAAGCTTTTACTCAAATCCTATTGGATAAAGAAGGCACCTTAAGACTTAAAATTATTAACCACCCAGCGTCACGTGGAGACATCGGCTAACCACCCAGCGGTATGTGGGAAACAGCGGCTAACCACCTAGCACCATGTGGGAAACAGCGGCTAACCACCTAGCACCATGTGGGAAACAGCGGCTAACCACCCAGCGGTATGTGGGAAACAGCGGCTAACCACCTAGCGGTATGTGGGAAACAGCGGCTAACCACCTAGCACCATGTGGGAAATAGCGGCTAACCACCTAGCAACATGTGGGAAACAGCGGCTAACCACCTAGCACCATGTGGGAAACAGCGGCTAACCACCTAGCACCATGTGGGAAACAGCGGCTAACCACCTAGCACCATGTGGGAAACAGCGGCTAACCACCTATCACCATGTGGGAAACAGCGGCTAACCACCTAGCACCATGTGGGAAACAGCGGCTAACCACCCAGCGGTATGTGGGAAACAGCGGCTAACCACCTAGCACCATGTGGGAAACAGCGGCTAACCACCTAGCACCATGTGGGAAACAGCGGCTAACCACCTAGCACCATGTGGGAAACAGCGGCTAACCAACTAGCACCATGTGGGAAACAGCGGCTAACCAACTAGCACCATGTGGGAAACAGCGGCTAACCAACTAGCACCATGTGGGAAATAACGGCTAACCACCCAGCGGTATGTGGGAAACAGCAGCTAACCACCTAGCACCATGTGGGAAATAGCGGCTAACCACCTAGCACCATGTGGGAAACAGCGGCTAACCACCTAGCACCATGTGGGAAATAGCGGCTAACCACCTAGCACCATGTGGGAAACAGCGGCTAACCACCTAGCACCATGTGGGAAACAGCGGCTAACCACCTAGCACCATGTGGGAAACAGCGGCTAACCAACTAGCACCATGTGGGAAACAGCGGCTAACCACCTAGCACCAAGTGGGAAACAGCGGCTAACCAACTAGCACTATGTGGGAAACAGCGGCTAACCACCTAGCACCATGTGGGAACAGTATAAAACAAAAAAACAAAGTGCATCTACGTGCAGATTAAAAAACAATTTAATATAGAGGCCCCTAATAATAAGAAGCTACTCACAAGATAAAATTCAAAGGCAACAGTACGTGACTGTCAATACAACATATGCAGCAGAGCAAACCATGAATAAAACTGCAAGATTGGATTTTAATAGAAAGATACAAATTTACGAATTTAGATAGGAACGCACTAAGTTTGTTTCATACAAGACTCCATTGGTTACACCTGTTGTGGAAGTGGGACCTAACCGGGTGCATAAAAAGGCATCATTTGGTTCACATAATCACTCTTGAAAAAGTTCCTAAGTGTACGAACGAAACATACGTCGATTGCTTTGTTATTGTTTTAATTTTTGTCCCAGTGAGGCTTCCATAACCTGGCATACGTGCGGGTAAGGAGATAGCCGAGGGCCTCTTTTAGCAAACCTTACCGTGTGTTATCGAATACAGTTACGGACCTTTTACAATTTCTATACCGGACCATAAGTTGTGGACTCATGGAAGGGAAATTTGGTCGTAAAGAGACTTATTGGTGCATAAAGACAAGTCGGAGACTGGGAGGAAAAGGAAGACAGCCGATTCCAGACGACCCGGACGCTCCTGCTTGCAGTTTTATTCATGGTTTGCTCTGCTGCATATGTTGTATTGACAGTCGCATACTGTTACATGCCTTTGTTTAAATTTTATCTTGTGAGTAGCTTCTTATTATTAGGGGACTCTATAATAAAGGGATAGTAAACCCCAACATTTTCTTTTATGATTCAGATAGAACATATCATTTTAAACAACTTTCTAATTGTTTTCTATAATCAAATTTGCTTCATTCTCTTGTTATTCTTTGCTGAAGGAACAGCATTGCACTACTGGCAGCTAGCTGAAAACATCTAGTTAGCCAATCACAAGAGACAAATGTGTGCAGGCACCAATCAGCAGCAGCTCCCACTAGTGTAGGATATGTGCGTATTAATTTTCAACAAGGGATACTAAGAGAACAAAGCACATTTGAAAATAGAAGTGAACATAAAAGTGTCTTAAAATGACCGGCTCTATCTGAATCATGCAAGTTTAATTGTGACTTTCCTATCCCTTTACATTGTTTTTTAATCTGCACTTAGATGCACTTTGTTTTTTGCGCTCTATCCCTCTTTTGGTTATAAGTTTTGCACAGATGGTCGAGTCGAACCCTCTTTTTTGAGAGCAGCAGCCAACTTCAACTTGCTATAGAACACCTCTATATGAAAAGACTCCTAATTAGAAAAAGACGTTTTGTTCTTTATATGAACTTGATCCAGCATATGGGATCTTAGTGGATCCTTGATCGACATTTCCTGGAGGAAAGTATATAGAAAGCCAAACCGTTCTAGTTCATGTGTGCCATACAGATAGAAGTGTGCTCTCTGGCACAAACCTGTACAACACAAGCGTCTGTGAAGGATAAATCTGACCCTCCCACCCCAACTCCCAGAAACTTCTCACCTCAGCCTCCTCCTCGAGGAGTCGTGTGGCCTCCTCCCGCTCCCTACGCATTCTCTCCTTGACAGACAGGACAGTGAGAGCAAGCCCAGCCAGAGGACACCAGAAGCCATGCAGACAGGAAGGAAAAGGGGAAATCAGAGAAGGAGCTGGAGTTAGAGAATTATAGAAAGACTATAAGTTGTGGTGTGTTGGGGGGCATCACAGAGGGGAGGCTGTGAGCGGTAAGTCCAAAGAAACATCAAAAACATATAAAAACAGACAAACAACAATGTAGATGTTATGGGAGTCAGACAGGGACAATATGAGAAAAAAACAAGTTAGAAACAGCTATAAATATAGGGAGCTGCTTCAGAGATGGTGGATTCTGTAGATAATGAGTTAATGAGCACATCACAACAAGACCAGATAACACAAACCTATAAAATACAAGCGTCCTCATCCAAATAGCCAGCAACTGCTCATCTCAGATAAAGGTAATGTCAGTGCGTATGATGCAGGTATGGAGCGAGTCCGTGTGTTAGATGCAGGTATGGAGCGAGTCTGTGCGCTAGATGCAGGTATGGAGCGAGTCCGTGCGCTAGATGCAGGTATGGAGCGAGTCCGTGCGCAAGATGCAGGTATGGAGAGAGTCAGTGCGTTTGATGCAGGTATGGAGCGAGTCTGTGCGCTAGATGCAGGTATGGAGCGAGTCTGTGCGCTAGATGCAGGTATGGAGCGAGTCCGTGCGCTAGATGCAGGTATGGAGCGAGTCCGTGCGCTAGATGCAGGTATGGAGCGAGTCCGTGCGCTAGATGCAGGTATGGAGCGAGTCCGTGCGTTAGATGCAGGTATGGAGCGAGTCCGTGCGTTAGATGCAGGTATGGAGCGAGTCTGTGCGCTAGATGCAGGTATGGAGCGAGTCCGTGCGCAAGATGCAGGTATGGAGCGAGTCAGTGCGTAAGATGCAGGTATGGAGCGAGTCGGTGAGTAAGATGCAGGTATGGAGCGAGTCAGTGCGTAAGATGTAGGTATGGAGCGAGTCAGTGCGTAAGATGCAGGTATGGAGCGAGTCAGTGCGTAAGATGTAGGTATGGAGCGAGTCCGTGCGTAAGATGCAGGTATGGAGCGAGTCTGTGCGTAAGATGTAGGTATGGAGCGAGTCAGTGCGTAAGATGCAGGTATGGAGCGAGTCAGTGCGTAAGATGTAGGTATGGAGCGAGTCAGTGAGTAAGATGTAGGTATGGAGCGAGTCAGTGAGTAAGATGTAGGTATGGAGCGAGTCAGTGAGTAAGATGTAGGTATGGAGCGAGTCAGTGAGTAAGATGCAGGTATGGAGCGAGTCAGTGCGTAAGATGTAGGTATGGAGCGAGTCAGTGCGTAAGATGTAGGTATGGAGCGAGTCAGTGCGTAAGATGTAGGTATGGAGCGAGTCAGTGCGTAAGATGTAGGTATGGAGCGAGTCAGTGCGTAAGATGTAGGTATGGAGCGAGTCGGTGAGTAAGATGTAGGTATGGAGCGAGTCAGTGCGTAAGATGCAGGTATGGAGCGAGTCGGTGAGTAAGATGCAGGTATGGAGCGAGTCAGTGCGTAAGATGTAGGTATGGAGCGAGTCGGTGAGTAAGATGTAGGTATGGAGCGAGTCAGTGCGTAAAAAGAAAATGTATGCTTACCTGATAAATTTATTTATTTCCGGATATGGTGAGTCCATGATGTCATCAATTACTAGTAGGAATATCACTCCTGGCCAGCAGGAGGGAGAAAGAGCACCACAGCAAAGCTGTTAAGTATCACTCCCCTTCCCACAATCCCCAGTAATTCGACCGAAGGGAAATGGAAAAAGGAATAACACAAAGGTGTAGAGGTGCCTGAGGTTTAGTAAAAAACAACTGTCTAAAATTTAAGGGTGGGGTCGTGGACTCACTATATCCGGAATGAAAGAAATTTATCAGGTAAGCATACATTTTCTTTTCTTTCCTAAGATATGGTGAGTCCACAACGTCATCAATTACTAGTGGGAACCAATACCCAAGCTAGAGGACACAGATGACTAGGGAGTGAAAAGACAGACGGACCTAAACAGAAGGCACCACCTCTTGAAGAACCTTTCTACCAAAAGAAGCCTCAGCCGAGGCAAAAGTATCAAATTTGTAAAAAAAACCAGAGGGAAAGAGAAGCAGTAGACTTCTGACCTTTACGCTTGCCAGAGAAACAAACAAAGAGGGCAGAAGACTAAATCCTTAGTCGCCTGTAGGTAGAAGTTTAAAGCACGCACCACATCCAAGTTGTGTAACAAACGCTCCTTATGCGAAAAAAGGATTAGGACACAGAGAAGAACAACAATTTCCTGATTAATATTTCCCTCTGAAACCACTTTAGGAAGAAACCCAACTTAGTATGAAAAACTGCCTTATCAGCATGAAAGAGAAGGCGAATCACATGTTTTGCATTGTAACTTTGAAATTAATTTTATGGATCTAAAAAAAAAAAAAATGCCTAACAAAATGGAAACGAGCAAAGGGAATGATGTCCAAGGAAGCAACCATCAGACCAATTACCTCCATACATTGAGCCACTGATGCCAAACAGTAGACTGCAGAGACAGGCAAGAGGAAGGAATTTTGGACTTTCTGACCTCTGTCAGAAAAATTTGCATAGATAGAGAATCTATTATGGTCCCTAAGAAAACCAAAAGAGTAAGTGATATATAGTATTGCGCTAGGACAAATGGATATCAGACTTCTCACAATAAACAACTCCTTCAAATTGTTTTAAAATACAAATTATTACACAAATAAAAGAAAAACATCCTTGTAGCTGGAACAAGGGAACCCTTTTCCAGATACAGTTTCCCTCCATAGGAACGTAGAAAAGACAACAAGATCTCTGTACGAGAGTTTGCTTGTTGAAAAGATGGCAATATGTTGTCCAGATAGGATGCCACAGTGATTCCCTGAGACCTGAAAGCAAATCTCAGGAATTGAGATGATCCCTGTGATGGAAACATGAAGATACGCATCCGTCAGGTCTATGGTTGTCATGAACTGACTCTCTAGGACCAAAGGAAGAATGGAACAAATGGTTTCCATTTGAAGGACGGTACCCTGAGAAACTTGTTGAGACACTTTAGGTCTAAAAGTTTCCTCTTTTTTGGGAACCACAAACAGATTTGAATAAAATACTAGACCCTGTTCCCTTACTGGAACTGGAACAATCACTCCCAGAGAGGGAAGGTCCTGAATGCAGTTCAAGAATGTCTCTCTATTACTTGGTCTGCAGGTAATCTTGAGAGATGGAATCTGCCCCAGGGAGAAAAAGTTTTGAATTCTAATTTGTAATCCTCTACTATACTATATCCACAGCCCAAGGATCTGGCACATCTCGTATCCATGCTTGACCAAACAGGGAAAGTCTGCCCCCCCCCCCCACTTGATCCGACACTTCATGCTGACTTAGACTTAGCTGAGGGTTTCTTTGATTGCTTCCCCTTATTCCACTGGGCTTCCAAGAAAACTTGGACTGCTCCTGCTGGGAAGGAGAAGTAGACTTCTGACCTTTGAAGTTACGAAAGGAACAAAAATACTTTGACGTCCCTTAGGTCTATTCTTCTTGTCTTGTGGTAGAAAAGACCCTTTTTCACCCGTAATATCAGAAATGATTTCTGTTAGACCAGGTCCAAACAAGGTCTTACCCTTGTAAGCAAGTGCCAGAAGCTTGGTAGAAGTAACATCAGCTGACCAAGATTTTAGCCACAAAGCCCTGCGAGCTAAGACAGTGAAGCCAGACATCTTGGCTCCCAGTCTAATAACTTACATGTTAGCATCAGAAATAAAGGAATTGGCTAGCTTGAGAGCCCTAATCCTATCTTGGATCTCCTCCAACAGAGTCTCTACTACAATCGATTCAAACAAGGCATTGCACCATTAAGATGCAATACCTGCTACTGTGGTTAAACAAACTGCAGGATGCCATTGAAGACCCAGATGAACATACATCTTGTTCAAATAAGCCTCCAGCTTCTTATCCATGGGATCCTTAAAGGAGCAGCTTTCCTCTATAGGGATCGTAGTTCTCTTAGCTCGAGTAGAAATAGCCCCTTCTACTTTAGGCACCGTGCCCCATGAATCTTTAATGGAGTCAGCAACAGGAAACATCCTTTTTACAAACAGGAGACGGGGAAAAGGTGTCCTTGGTTTCTCCTATTCCTGCGAAATAAACTCTGTTGCACAGGAAATACTTCCACAGAGGAAGAAACATCATAGTAATTATTAAATTTACTAGATTTCTTAGGATTAACGAAGACAGGCGTATCGGAGTCGTCCAAAGTAGCCAAAACCTCCTTAACAATACACAAGGTGTTCAAGCTTAAATCTGAAGGATACTACTTTAGCAACAGATAAAGGAATTATACTGTCCGAATCTGAGATTTCACCCTTAGAGGCTACCAAAGTATCCTCCTCATCAGACCTATGACGAAAGGCAACCTGTGTAGCAGCAAGTGGAACAGAAACCTAATTTTCCTCTTGTGATATTCCATTAGTAAAGGAAATGCAGATGCCACAGATACCGCAGAAGATACCTGGGCAGCAATTTCAAATAAACTCCTCCAGGAGATTGAGAGGAAACGCAGGGCACTGCATGTGACACCATAGAGTCTTGGGACGTTTAAGGAGAAAGCTGTGAAATTGCCTAAACAGCATCATCTTGAGAGACATGAGGCTAGCCAAAGCATATTAGCTTTAATATTTATTTTTATTTTTAACAAAAGGAACAAGAAATTATGAAATAAATCATAACATACACTTGTCCATAGGAGCAGGTCTCAAGCTCCATGAGCAAATAAACAGAAAAATTAGCAAAAAAGAAAATACTTAAAAATGAGCTTTAAGTGTATAGAGACTTGCCTTAAAACAGAAGCAACAAATACATATAGGAACAGACCCCCTGGTCCAATCTTATACTCCTGCTTCATAATTTAAGAAAATTACCCCAATGCTTTCTAACTATAGAAAGGTTTGAATTGGGACGTTAACATTGTTTGCACCGATAAAAATACAGTCTCTAAACAAACTGAAACTGTATACAAGACTGCTGCTCCATTCTCAGTCGGAGAAGGAGCCGGGGTCACGTGACTGCTACAGGATCAATCAAAACAATGGCACCGCTCCGTTCTTACTAACAAAGGAGGCGGAGTCAGAAACACAGTGCGCAGCTAAATTAAACGGTGCGCTTATCCCAACTTAATTAAATGGTTTAAAGCTTCTATATCGCTCAGCGATAAAAACCTTTGCAGGATGGAAACAAGTTCAGAGCTCTCATAAGCCCCTTGAAAATAATGTAAATAACCTGGCACCAACAGATCGATATTACAGTAAGATATAAGCCCATTAAAATTTTAACAGTCGCCATTGCACTGAAATTTTGCCTGGTTAACCCCTTCGTCACCAAAAAAAAAGGGGAAGCAGTCTCTCTCACATACCACATTAAAGGGACATTATACACTCATTTTTTCTTTGCATAAATGTTTTGTAGATGACAGCTTCTAAGTAAGTTTTTAAACAGTTTTATACTGGATTTTTATATCAGTATCTGTGCATCTTATTCTTTATAGTAGTGTCTATTACATGCAGTTATATGAAAATGAGTGTATACTGTCCCTTTAAGTGCCTGCACACTACCATAAGTAATATCCTATCTAGGATATATTTTGTCCCAATTAATGCTTGCAGGATCCTTGAAAGTGCACAGCCTCCCCTACTTAGAAGACAAAAAGGCACTTACCTGCATCTACCCATCCGGCAGGAGGACAGCTTACATGGTGTGAGAGGACGTTACTCACAGAGACCTGTAGAAAAAAAGAAAGAACTTGGGCAGCAAATATGTTAGGAAAACGCAGCAAGGCCCACCTCACAAGTTCCTAACTGCTTTAAAGCCACCACTACTCTACTGAAGAGATTGATGTGGACTACAGCTATACCTAAAACCTTGCTTATAGCAAAGAAATCCAATTTTCTTCAGACACCAAAACTTCACCTCCTCCATTAACAGAGGCAAAGAGAATGACTGGGGATTGTGGGAAGGGGAGTGATACTTAACAGCTTTGCTGTGGTGCTCTTTGCCTCCTCCTGCTGGCCAGGAGTGATATTCCCACTAGTAATTGATGACGTTGTGGACTCACCATATCTTAGGAAAGAAATGTAGGTATGGAGCAAGTCAGCGCATAAGAGGTTGGTATGGGGCGAGTCAGTGAATAAGATGTAGGTAGTGAGCGAGTCAGTGAGTAAGATGTAGATAGAGTCAGTGAGTAAGTCAGTTAGTGCGTAAGATGTAAAGAGTCAGTGCGTAAGATGTAAAGAGTCAGTGCGTAAGATGTAAAGAGTCAGTTAATGCATAAGATGTAAAGAGTCAGTTAATGTGTAAGATGTAGAGAGTCAGTTAGTGCGCAAGATGTAAAGAGTCAGTTAGTGCGTAAGATGTAAAGAGTCAGTTAGTGCGTAAGATGAATTAAGTCAGTTAATGCGTAAGATGTATTAAAGGGACAGTCTAGTCCAAAATAAACTTTCATGATTCAAATAGGGCATGTTCTTTTAAACAATTTTCCCATTTATTTTTATCACCAATTTTGTTTTGTTCTCTTGGTATTCTTAGATGAAAGCTAAACCTAGGAGGTTCGTATGCTAATCTCTTAGACCTTGAAGGACGCCTCTTCTCTCAGGGCATTTTGACAGTTTTTCACCACTAGAGGGTGTTAGTGCATGTGTGTCATATAGATAACACTGTGCTCATGCATGTGGAGTTACTTGGGAGCCAGCACTGATTGGCTAAAATGCAAGTCTGTCAAAAGAACAGAAAAAAGGGGCCGTTTGCTGAGGCTTAGATACAAGATAATCACAGAGGTAAACAGTATATTAATATAACCGTGTTGGTTATGCAAAACTGGGGAATGGGTAATAAAGGGATTATCTATCTTTTAAAACAATAAAAATTCTGATGCAGACTGTCCCTTTAGGTCAGTTATTGCATCAGCTGTAAAGAGACCGTTAGTGCGCAAGCTGTAAAGAGTCCGTTAGTGCGCAAGCTGTAAAGAGTCCGTTAGTGCGCAAGCTGTAAAGAGTCTGTTAGTGCGCAAGCTGTAAAGAGTCCGTTAGTGCGCAAGCTGTAAAGAGTCCGTTAGTGCGCAAGCTGTAAAGAGTCCGTTAGTGCGCAAGCTGTAAAGAGTCCGTTAGTGCGCAAGCTGTAAAGAGTCCGTTAGTGCGCAAGCTGTAAAGAGTCCGTTAGTGCGCAAGCTGTAAAGAGTCCGTTAGTGCGCAAGCTGTAAAGAGTCCGTTAGTGCGCAAGCTGTAAAGAGTCTGTTAATGCGTAAGCTGTAATAAATCAGTTAGTGCGTAACAAGTAATAAGTCAGTCAGGGCGTAAGATGTAATAAGTCAGTTAATGCCAGTTATTGTCAGTCAGGGTGTAAGATGTAGGTACAAGCGTTGCCTTTGAAAAACAAGTCATATTATATGATTTATATTCACACAAACTGGCACACACTGAAGTGTTTGTGCTTCCATCTGACAGAACCAGCGCAGACGGAGGTATCGCACCTATGTACATAACCGGTGTATGATTTAGAACTGTACAGTTAAGTGATTATGACATATATATGTAGCCAACCTGCTTTTAACTTTAATCAAAAATGTGTAACTACCTTAATCAATGACGTATTCACCTACACTAACATTAGTCTGTGCTCATTCAGCAAAAGAAACAAGAGACCTACCTGTCCTTGTTCTGAGCCTTCTTGCTAATACCGTTCTACAGCTACCTAAGGAACTTTAATTCTCATTTCTCCCACTGTCACCTCCTGTATTCCCATCATGGTCTATAGTTTTGCTTCCACCCATGCATGGTCTGTGCTAACTGGTTTTATAAAGGTCAGCTCTTCCCCTGCTGAATTCCTTGTGTACCACCCAGTACCCAGCTACAATTTGCCTCCTGCTCTAACCATAATACATGCCCAAGACCACGCTCCTTCACCTAACCTACTGATGTGTGCTGTAGGGTTCTCCTCAAGTAGAGGGTGGTATATATTTCCATTTATCTACTAAACCAAAGACCCAAACAAGACCAGCAGCCAGCCAGGACGTTATTGTCTAAGACTGCTAAACAAATGACAACCAAGGATTCCTTGCTGGGGAAGGAGCAGGGTACTGATCCCATGGGTATAAACATGACAAGGACACTGACAGTAGTTTAGCAGGGTAATACACCAAAAAGGGCACTGCTGCCACAAGGGAACATGGGTGTTTCGATGACAAGGACAATGATGGTGGCTCAGTTGGGATATAAAATTCTAAATGGAAGACAAGGGGATGTATTATGGGTTAGGTGATGAGATGTCAGATGAAAACTCTCACCACTTTCTGCATGTCCTCTTTTTCCCACTGTGTGGCCTCCCGAACCATTTCCATCTCCTGCCAGAGAGGAGCAGAGAGTCACAAAGGAGCTGTGAGGGCACAGCTAGGGCACGGACACACTGGGAAATGGTCAAATGTATCTAACTTGTTGGCACCCACCTTTTGCATTCTGTCCATTTCTTCAGGGCTCATGTCCCGGTCTATTGAGCTGATGCTTTCCATGCTATTTTTTCTCCCAATGCCAGAAGCAAAAGGATTGGCGACTACCCCTGGAGACACCTAATAAAATATACAACCTAGTTAGAATGTGACAACGTAAACGACAGTCTGCTCACATAAGAGAGTGAATAAACATAAAGATTCCAGCCTCCAATATATGAACAGTATCTTTATTTTCTTATCATTGGGTCCACTGAAGAGCCTGCAATAGGCCCTTAGTCATGTATAACATAAGAGAGTGGCCAACATTGTACACAGCATTATACAGAATATTAAGCACAATTATCAGGTTCATAAAGACAAATGGAGCTGCTGTGAACAGAGAGTGGGGCAAATGTGACCCAAAGCCACTGAACCATATAGAGGGGTCAGACTCTCTAGTAGTAAGTTATGTTAGGTACTATGTGTGGGTGAATATAATCGTATAGAGGTCAGACTAACTAGTAGTAAGTTATACTAGGTACTATGTATGGGTGAATATAACCATATAGAGGGGTCAGACTCTCTAGTAGTAAGTTATGTTAGGTACTATGTGTGGGTGAATATAATCGTATAGAGGTCAGACTAACTAGTAGTAAGTTATGCTAGGTACTATGTATGTGTGAATATAACCATATAGAGGTGTCAGACTCTCTAGCAGTAAGTTATGCTAGGTACTATGTATGGATGAATATAACCATTTAGAGGTCAGACTCTCTAGTAGTAAGTTATGCTAGGTACTATGTATGGGTGAATATAACCATATAGAGGTCAGACTCTCTAGTAGTAAGTTATGCTAGGTACTATGTATGGGTGAATATAACCATATAGAGGTCAGACACTCTAGTAGTAAGTTATGCTAGGTACTATGTATGGGTGAATATAACCATATAGAGGTCAGACTCTCTAGTAGTAAGTTATGTTAGGTACTATGTATGGGTGAATATAACCATATAGAGGTCAGACTAACTAGAAGTAAGTTATACTAGGTACTATATATGGGTGAATATAACCATATAGAGGTCAGACACTCTAGTAGTAAGTTATACTATATGTACTATATATGGGTGAATATAACCATATAGAGGTCAGACTCTCTAGTAGTAAGTTATGCTAGGTACTATGTATGGGTGAATATAACCATATAGAGGTCAGACTCTCTAGTAGTAAGTTATGCTAGGTACTATGTATGGGTGAATATAATCGTATAGAGGTCAGACTAACTAGTAGTAAGTTATGCTAGGTACTATGTATGGATGAATATAACCATTTAGAGGTCAGACTCTCTAGTAGTAAGTTATGCTAGGTACTATGTATGGGTGAATATAACCATATAGAGGTCAGACTCTCTAGTAGTAAGTTATGCTAGGTACTATGTATGGGTGAATATAACCATATAGAGGTCAGACACTCTAGTAGTAAGTTATGCTAGGTACTATGTATGGGTGAATATAACCATATAGAGGTCAGACTCTCTAGTAGTAAGTTATGTTAGGTACTATGTATGGGTGAATATAACCATATAGAGGTCAGACTAACTAGAAGTAAGTTATACTAGGTACTATATATGGGTGAATATAACCATATAGAGGTCAGACTCTCTAGTAGTAAGTTATGTTAGGTACTATGTGTGGGTGAATATAATCGTATAGAGGTCAGACTAACTAGTAGTAAGTTATGCTAGGTACTTTGTATGGGTGAATATAACCATATAGAGGGGTCAGACTCTCTAGTAGTAAGATATGCTAGGTACTATGTATGGGTGAATATAACCATATAGAGGTCAGACTAACTAGTAGTAAGTTATACTAGGTACTATGTATGGGTGAATATAACCATATAGAGGTCAGACTCTCTAGTAGTAAGTTATGCTAGGTACTATGTATGGGTGAATATAACCATATAGAGGTCAGACTCTCTAGTAGTAAGTTATGCTAGGTACTATGTATGGGTGAATATAACCATATAGAGGTCAGACACTCTAGTAGTAAGTTATACTAGGTACTATGTATGGGTGAATATAACCATATAGAGGTCAGACTCTCTAGCAGTAAGTTATGCTAGGTACTATGTATGGGTGAATATAACCATATAGAGGTCAGACTCTCTAGTAGTAAGTTATGCTAGGTACTATGTATGGGTGAATATAACCATATAGAGGTCAGACACTCTAGTAGTAAGTTATGCTAGGTACTATGTGTGGGTGAATATAATCGTATAGAGGTCAGACTAACTAGAAGTAAGTTATACTAGGTACTATGTATGGGTGAATATAACCATATAGAGGTCAGAATATCTAGTAGAGAGTTATGCTAGGTACTATGTATGGGTGAATATACCCATATAGAGGTCAGACTCTCTAGTAGAGAGTTATACTAGGTACTATGTATGGGTGAATATAACCATATAGAGGTCAGACTCTCTAGTAGAGAGTTATACTAGGTACTATGTATGGGTGAATATAACCATATAGAGGTCAGACTCTCTAGTAGTAAGTTATGCTAGGTACTATGTATGGGTGAATATACCCATATAAAGGTCAGACTCTCTAGTAGAGAGTTATACTAGGTACTATGTATGGGTGAATATAACCATATAGAGGTCAGACTCTCTAGTAGTAAGTTATGCTAGGTACTATGTATGGGTGAATATACCCATATAGAGGTCAGACTCTCTAGTAGTAAGTTATGCTAGGTACTATGTATGGGTGAGTATAACCATATAGAGGTCAGACACTCTAGTAGTAAGTTATACTAGGTACTATGTATGGGTGAATATAACCATATAGAGGTCAGACTCTCTAGTAGTAAGTTATACTAGGTACTATCTATGGGTGAATATAACCATATAGAGGTCAGAATATCTAGTAGAGAGTTATGCTAGGTACTATGTATGGGTGAATATACCCATATAGAGGTCAGACTCTCTAGTAGAGAGTTATACTAGGTACTATGTATGGGTGAATATAACCATATAGAGGTCAGACTCTCTAGTAGAGAGTTATACTAGGTACTATGTATGGGTGAATATAACCATATAGAGGTCAGACTCTCTAGTAGTAAGTTATGCTAGGTACTATGTATGGGTGAATATACCCATATAGAGGTCAGACTCTCTAGTAGAGAGTTATACTAGGTACTATGTATGGGTGAATATAACCATATAGAGGTCAGACTCTCTAGTAGTAAGTTATGCTAGGTACTATGTATGGGTGAATATACCCATATAGAGGTCAGACTCTCTAGTAGTAAGTTATGCTAGGTACTATGTATGGGTGAGTATAACCATATAGAGGTCAGACACTCTAGTAGTAAGTTATACTAGGTACTATGTATGGGTGAATATAACCATATAGAAGTCAGACTTTCTAAAAGTAAGTTATACTAGGTACTATGTATGGGTGAATATAACCATATAGAGGCCAGACTCTCTAGTAGTAAGTTATACTAGGTACTATGTATGGGTGAATATAACCATATAGAGGTCAGGCTCTCTAGAAGTAAGTTATGCTAGGTACTATGTATGGGTGAATATAACCATATAGAGGTAAGACTCTCTAGTAGTAAGTTATACTAGGTACTATGTATGGGTGAATATAACCATATAGAGGTCAGACTCTCTAGTAGTAAGTTATGCTAGGTACTATGTATGGGTGAATATACCCGTATAGAGGTCAGACTCTCTAGTAGTAAGTTATGCTAGGTACTATGTATGGGTGAATATACCCGTATAGAGGTCAGACTCTCTAGTAGTAAGTTATACTAGGTACTATGTATGGGTGAATATAACCATATAGAAGTCAGACTTTCTAAAAGTAAGTTATACTAGGTACTATGTATGGGTGAATATAACCATATAGAGGTCAGACTCTCTAGAAATAAGTTATGCTAGGTACTATGTATGGGTGAATATAACCATATAGAGGTCAGACTCTATAGTAGTAAGTTATACTAGGTACTATGTATGGGTGAATATAACCATATAGAAGTCAGACTTTCTAAAAGTAAGTTATACTAGGTACTATGTATGGGTGAATATAACCATATAGAGGTCAGACTCTCTAGAAGTAAGTTATGCTAGGTACTATGTATGGGTGAATATAACCATATAGAGGTCAGACTCTATAGTAGTAAGTTATACTAGGTACTATGTATGGGTGAATATAACCATATAGAGGCCAGACTCTCTAGTAGTAAGTTATACTAGGTACTATGTATGGGTGAATATAACCATATAGAGGTCAGGCTCTCTAGAAGTAAGTTATGCTAGGTACTATGTATGGGTGAATATAACCATATAGAGGTCAGACTCTCTAGAAGTAAGTTATGCTAGGTACTATGTATGGGTGAATATAACCATATACAAGTCAGACTCTCTAGTAGTAAGTTATACTATATGTACTATGTATGGGTGAGTATAACCATATACAAGTCAGACTCTCTAGTAGTAAGTTATGCTAGGTACTATGTATGGATGAATATAACCATATAGAGGTCAGACTCTCTAGTAGTAAGTTATGCTAGGTACTATGTATGGGTGAATATAACCATATAGAGGTCACTCTCTCTAGTAGTAAGTTATACTAGGTACTATGTATGGGTGAATATAACCATATAGAGGTCAGACTCTCTAGTAGTAAGTTATACTAGGTACTATGTATGGGTGAATATAACCATATAGAGGTCAGGCTCTCTAGAAGTAAGTTATGCTAGGTACTATGTATGGGTGAATATAACCATATAGAGGTCAGACTCTCTAGTAGTAAGTTATGCTAGGTACTATGTATGGGTGAATATACCCATATAGAGGTTAGACTCTCTAGTAGTAAGTTATGCTAGGTACTATGTATGGGTGAGTATAACCATATAGAGGTCAGACACTCTAGTAGTAAGTTATACTAGGTACTATGTATGGGTGAATATAACCATATAGAGGTCAGACTCTCTAGAAGTAAGTTATGCTAGGTACTATGTATGGGTGAATATAACCATATAGAGGTCAGACTCTATAGTAGTAAGTTATACTAGGTACTATGTATGGGTGAATATAACCATATAGAGGCCAGACTCTCTAAAAGTAAGTTATACTAGGTACTATGTATGGGTGAGTATAACCATATACAAGTCAGACTCTCTAGTAGTAAGTTATACTATATGTACTATGTATGGGTGAGTAGAACCATATACAAGTCAGACTCTCTAGTAGTAAGTTATGCTAGGTACTATGTATGGGTGAATATAACCATATAGAGGTCAGACTATCTAGTAGTAAGTTATGCTAGGTACTATGTATGGGTGAATATAACCATATAGAGGTCAGACTCTCTGGTAGTAAGTTATGCTAGGTACTATGTATGGGTGAATATAACCATATAGAGGTCACTCTCTCTAGTAGTAAGATATGCAAGGTACTATGTATGGGTGAATATAACCATATAGAGGTCAGACTCTCTAGTAGTAAGTTATACTAGGTACTATGTATGGGTGAATATAACCATATAGAGGTCAGACACTCTAGTAGTAAGTTATGCTAGGTACTATGTATGAATGAATATAACCATATAGAAGTCAGACTCTCTAGTAGTAAGTTATACTAGGTACTATGTATGGGTGAATATAACCATATAGAGGTCACTCTCTCTAGTAGTAAGATATGCTAGGTACTATGTATGGGTGAATATAACCATATAGAGGTCAGACTCTCTAGTAGTAAGTTATACTAGGTACTATGTATGGGTGAATATAACCATATAGAGGTCAGACACTCTAGTAGTAAGTTATGCTAGGTACTATGTATGGTGAATATAACCATATATAGAGGTCACTCTCTCTAGTAGTAAGATATTCTACGTACTATGTATGGGTGAATATAACCATATAGAGGTCAGACTCTCTAGCAGTAAGTTATGCTAGGTACTATGTATGGGTGAATATAACCGTATAGAGATCAGACTCTCTAGTAGTAAGTTATGCTAGGTACTATGTATGGGTGAATATAACCATATAGAGGTCAGGCACTCTAGTAGTAAGTTATGCTAGGTACTATGTATGGATGAATATAACCATATAGAAGTCAGACTCTCTAGTAGTAAGTTATATTAGGTACTATGTATGGTGAATATAACCATATAGAGGTCACTCTCTCTAGTAGTAAGATATGCTAGGTACTATGTATGGGTGAATATAACCATATAGAGGGGTCAGACTCTCTAGCAGTAAGTTATGCTAGGTACTATGTATGGGTGAATATAACCATATAAAGGTCAGACTCTCTAGAAGTAAGTTATGCTAGGTACTATGTATGGATGAATATAACCATATAGAGGTCAGACACTCTAGTAGTAAGTTATGCTAGGTACTATGTATGGATGAATATACCCATATAGAGGTCAGACACTCTAGTAGTAAGATATGCTAGGTACTATGTATGGGTGAATATAACCATATAGAGGTCAGACTCTCTAGTAGTAAGTTATACTAGGTACTATATATGGATGAATATAACCATATAGAGGTCACTCTCTCTAGTAGTAAGATATGCTAGGTACTATGTATGGGTGAATATAACCATATAGAGGTCAGACTCTCTAGTAGTAAGTTATACTAGGTACTATGTATGGGTGAATATAACCATATAAAGGTCAAACTCTCTAGACGTAAGTTATGCTAGGTACTATATATGGATGAATATAACCATATAGAGGTCAGACACTCTAGTAGTAAGTTATGCTAGGTACTATGAATGGGTGAATATAACCATATAGAGGTCAGACTCTCTAGTAGTAAGTTATGCTAGGTACTATGTATGGGTGAATATAACCATATAGAGGTGTCAGACTCTCTAGCAGTAAGTTATGCTAGGTACTATGTATGGGTGAGTATAACCATATAGAGGTCAGACTCTCTAGCAGTAAGTTATGCTAGGTACTATGTATGGGTGAGTATAACCATATAGAGGTCAGACTCTCTAGTAGTAAGTTATGCTAGGTACTATGTATGGGTGAATATAACCATATAGAGGTGTCAGACTCTCTAGCAGTAAGTTATGCTAGGTACTATGTATGGGTGAGTATAACCATATAGAGGTCAGACTCTCTAGCAGTAAGTTATGCTAGGTACTATGTATGGGTGAATATAACCATATAGAGGTCAGACTCTCTAGTAGTAAGTTATGCTAGGTACTATGTATGGGTGAATATAACCATATAGAGGTCAGACTCTCTAGCAGTAAGTTATGCTAGGTACTATGTATGTGTGAATATAACCATATAGAGGTCAGACTCTCTAGTAGTAAGTTATGCTAGGTACTATGTATGGATGAATATAACCATATAGAGGTCAGACACTCTTGTAGTAAGTTATGCTAGGTACTTTGTATGGGTGAATATAACCATATAGAGGTCAGACTCTCAAGTAGTAAGTTATGCTAGGTACTATGTATGGATGAATATAACCATATAGAGGTCAGACACTCTTGTAGTAAGTTATGCTAGGTACTATGTATGGGTGAATATAACCATATAGAGGTCAGACTCTCTAGCAGTAAGTTATGCTAGGTACTATGTATGTGTGAATATAACCATATAGAGGTCAGACTCTCTAGTAGTAAGTTATGCTAGGTACTATGTATGGGTGAATATAACCATATAGAGGTCACTCTCTCTAGTAGTAAGATATGCTAGGTACTATGTATGGGTGAATATAACCATATAGAGGTCAGACTCTCTAGTAGTAAGTTATGCTAGGTACTATGTATGTGTGAATATAACCATATAGAGGTCAGACTCTCTAGTAGTAAGTTATGCTAGGTACTATGTATGGATGAATATAACCATATAGAGGTCAGACACCCTTGTAGTAAGTTATGCTAGGTACTATGTATGGGTGAATATAACTATATAGAGGTCAGACTCTCTAGTAGTAAGTTATGCTAGGTACTATGTATGGATGAATATAACCATATAGAGGTCACTCTCTCTAGTAGTAAGATATGCTAGGTACTATGTATGGGTGAATATAACCCTATAGAGGTCAGACTCTCTAGCAGTAAGTTATGCTAGGTACTATGTATGGGTGAATATAACCGTATAGAGATCAGACTCTCTAGTAGTAAGTTATGCTAGGTACTATGTATGGGTGAATATAACCATATAGAGGTCAGACACTCTAGAAGTAAGTTATGCTAGGTACTATGTATGGATGAATATAACCATATAGAAGTCAGACTCTCTAGTAGTAAGTTATATTAGGTACTATGTATGGTGAATATAACCATATAGAGGTCACTCTCTCTAGTAGTAAGATATGCTAGGTACTATGTATGGGTGAATATAACCATATAGAGGGGTCAGACTCTCTAGCAGTAAGTTATGCTAGGTACTATGTATGGGTGAATATAACCATATAGAGGTCAGACTCTCTAGTAGTAAGTTATGCTAGGTACTATGTATGGGTGAATATAACCATATAGAGGTCAGACTCTCTAGCAGTAAGTTATGCTAGGTACTATGTATGTGTGAATATAACCATATAGAGGTCAGACTCTCTAGTAGTAAGTTATGCTAGGTACTATGTATGGATGAATATAACCATATAGAGGTCAGACACTCTTGTAGTAAGTTATGCTAGGTACTTTGTATGGGTGAATATAACCATATAGAGGTCAGACTCTCAAGTAGTAAGTTATGCTAGGTACTATGTATGGATGAATATAACCATATAGAGGTCAGACACTCTTGTAGTAAGTTATGCTAGGTACTATGTATGGGTGAATATAACCATATAGAGGTCAGACTCTCTAGCAGTAAGTTATGCTAGGTACTATGTATGTGTGAATATAACCATATAGAGGTCAGACTCTCTAGTAGTAAGTTATGCTAGGTACTATGTATGGGTGAATATAACCATATAGAGGTCACTCTCTCTAGTAGTAAGATATGCTAGGTACTATGTATGGGTGAATATAACCATATAGAGGTCAGACTCTCTAGCAGTAAGTTATGCTAGGTACTATGTATGTGTGAATATAACCATATAGAGGTCAGACTCTCTAGTAGTAAGTTATGCTAGGTACTATGTATGGATGAATATAACCATATAGAGGTCAGACACCCTTGTAGTAAGTTATGCTAGGTACTATGTATGGGTGAATATAACTATATAGAGGTCAGACTCTCTAGTAGTAAGTTATGCTAGGTACTATGTATGGATGAATATAACCATATAGAGGTCACTCTCTCTAGTAGTAAGATATGCTAGGTACTATGTATGGGTGAATATAACCCTATAGAGGTCAGACTCTCTAGCAGTAAGTTATGCTAGGTACTATGTATGGGTGAATATAACCGTATAGAGATCAGACTCTCTAGTAGTAAGTTATGCTAGGTACTATGTATGGGTGAATATAACCATATAGAGGTCAGGCACTCTAGTAGTAAGTTATGCTAGGTACTATGTATGGATGAATATAACCATATAGAAGTCAGACTCTCTAGTAGTAAGTTATATTAGGTACTATGTATGGTGAATATAACCATATAGAGGTCACTCTCTCTAGTAGTAAGATATGCTAGGTACTATGTATGGGTGAATATAACCATATAGAGGGGTCAGACTCTCTAGCAGTAAGTTATGCTAGGTACTATGTATGGGTGAATATAACCATATAGAGGTCAGACTCTCTAGTAGTAAGTTATGCTAGGTACTATGTATGGGTGAATATAACCATATAGAGGTAAGACTCTCTAGTAGTAAGATATGCTAGGTACTATGTATGGGTGAATATAACCATATAGAGGTCAGACACTCTAGTAGTAAGTTATGCTAGGTACTATGTATGGGTGAATATAACCATATAAAGGTCAGACTCTCTAGAAGTAAGTTATGCTAGGTACTATGTATGGATGAATATAACCATATAGAGGTCAGACACTCTAGTAGTAAGTTATGCTAGGTACTATGTATGGGTGAATATAACCATATAAAGGTCAGACTCTCTAGAAGTAAGTTATGCTAGGTACTATGTATGGGTGAATATAACCATATAAAGGTCAAACTCTCTAGAAGTAAGTTATGCTAGGTACTATGTATGGGTGAATATAACCATTTAGAGCTCAGACACTCTAGTAGTAAGTTATACTAGGTACTATGTATGGGTGAATATAACCATATAAAGGTCAAACTCTCTAGAAGTAAGTTATGCTAGGTACTATGTATGGATGAATATAACCATTTAGAGGTCAGACTCTCTAGTAGTAAGTTATGCTAGGTACTATGTATGGGTGAATATAACCATATAGAGGTTAGACTCTCTAGAAGTAAGTTATGCTAGGTACTATGTATGGGTGAATATAACCATATAGAGGTCAGACACTGTTGTAGTAAGTTATGCTAGGTACTATGTATGGGTGAGTATAACCATTTAGAGCTCAGACACTCTAGTAGTAAGTTATACTAGGTACTATGTATGGGTGAATATAACCATATAGAGGTCAGACTCTCTAGTAGTAAGTTATGCTAGGTACTATGTATGGATGAATATAACCATATAGAGGTCAGACTCTCTAGTAGTAAGTTATGCTAGGTACTATGTATGGGTGAATATAACCATATAGAGGTCAGACACTCTAGTAGTAAGTTATGCTAGGTACTATGTATGGATGAATATAACCATATAGAGGTCAGACTCTCTAGTAGTAAGTTATGCTAGGTACTATGTATGGGTGAATATAACCATATAGAGGTCAGACTCTCTAGTAGTAAGTTATACTAGGCACTATCTATGGACGAATATACAACCAAATCTTCAGATTTTGAAAAGAGAATATGTGAATCATGAAGAAAATGGCTTGTACACATTACCCAAAAAAGTGCCGCAATGCTGGAATTGATACAAACTAACAGTGCTACAGGACAGCGGCTTTCTTGTTCAAAAGGCAATACTGGACCTTCTAATTAGTGTACACAGGCCTCTCACCACCAGAGGGTTAGGAGGATTACAAAGAGAATGATTAGTGCAAAAAGTAATGCAGACATTTGTTAACAATAAAGCAAATAACAGCGTTCTGCTCAGATGTATCTCACCTCCATGGAAGCAGTAGCAATAGGGTCGAATCCATCGCACACAAGGATAAGCAGTGTGTCCCCTATGCTGCGCAGCGCCTGCACAGCTTCAGTGTGAGTCATTCCCAGCAGGCTCTGCTGATTCACTTCTAAGATACGCATCCCGACCTTTAGACGTCCGTCACGAGCAGCTGCCCCAGAAGAGCTAACCTGAGAGGGAAGACCTTACATAAGGAGACATAGAACAGCACTATACAGCATGGGCACCCACTTTATTTGTCATTTATATTTACTTAACAGTTACAGAAATGATACCGCGCTGTCATATACACAACTCACTATATATTTACTTGTGTGACAGTTACTGAAATGATACCGCGCTGTTATAAACACAAATCACTATATATTTACTTGTGTGACAGTTACTGAAATGATACCGCGCTGTTATATACACAAATCACTATATATTTACTTGTGTGACAGTTACTGAAATGATACCGCGCTGTTATAAACACAAATCACTATATATTTACTTGTGTGACAGTCACTGAAATGATACCGCGCTGTTATAAACACAAATCACTATATATTTACTTGTGTGACAGTCACTGAAATGATACCGCGCTGTCATATACACAAATCACTATATATTTACTTGTGTGACAGTTACTGAAATGATACCGCGCTGTTATAAACACAAATCACTATATATTTACTTGTGTGACAGTTACTGAAATGATACCGCGCTGTTATATACACAAATCACTATATATTTACTTGTGTGACAGTTACTGAAATGATACCGCGCTGTTATATACACAAATCACTATATATTTACTTGTGTGACAGTTACTGAAATGATACCGCGCTGTTATAAACACAAATCACTATATATTTACTTGTGTGACAGTCACTGAAATGATACCGCGCTGTTATAAACACAAATCACTATATATTTACTTGTGTGACAGTTACTGAAATGATACCGCGCTGTTATAAACACAAATCACTATATATTTACTTGTGTGACAGTTACTGAAATGATACCGCGCTGTCATATACACAAAACACTATATATTTACTTGTGTGACAGTACTGAAATGATACCGCGCTGTTATATACACAAATCACTATATATTTACTTGT
>NC_069503.1:1151682649-1151694264 GCF_027579735.1 Bombina bombina | reverse complement strand
CCCAGATCCCACTATGGCTCATTAACATTACACTATGTGACAGTGTAACACGCTATATGAGGTCTGTTCCCCAGATCACACTATGGCTCAGTAACATTACACTATGTGACATTGTGACACACTATGTGAGGTCTTTTCCCCAGATCACACTACAGCTCAGTAACATTACACTATGTGACAGTGTGACACGCTATATGAGGTCTGTTCCCCAGATCACACTATGGCTCAGTAACATTACACTATGTGACATTGTGACACACTATGTGAGGTCTGTTCCCCAGATCACACTACAGCTCAGTAACATTACACTATGTGACAGTGTGACATGCTATATGAGGTCTGTTCACTAGATCACACTATGGCTCATTAACATTACACTATGTGACAGTGTGACACGCTATGTGAGATCTGTTCCCCAGATCACACTATGGACTCTAGTTATCAAGCCATATACGCTGGAATTCCACAGTGTATTTGTGGCGAGATTGATTCGCCATAGTTATCAACCCCTACTTCCTGGCAAAAGTAGAATATAGTGACGTAAGCTTCGATCAAACTGACTCAGTCCAACACAGATCGATACTTACGTCACTACAGATGTTCCGAACGCAATTTCGGCACAATCTGACTACTTTTGGTAGTTATCAAACTACCACCAGGTACACTCGCCCCTATTCTGGGACAGCGTACCTGGTTTTCAATCCGCCGCCGGCGGATCCCATAGTAATCAATGGGAGTCTGACCATAGCGAAAGTTCATGTTCGCTGCAGCCCGATATCCCATTGATTCCTATGGGAAACGTCTGCACCTAACACCCTAACAGTCTAAACACCCCTAATCTGTCCCCCCCTACACCGCCGCAACTAAATAAATGTATTACCCCCTAAACTGCCGCTCCCGGACCCCGCCGCCACCTACATTATACATATTAACCCCTAATCTGCCGCCCCCTATACCGCCGCCACCTACATAAACTTATTAACCCCTATCCTGCTGATCCCAGACCCCGCCGCAACTAAATACATTTTTAACCCCTAAACCGCCGCACCCGGAGCCCACCGCCACCTATATTAAAGTTATTAACCCCTAAACCTAAGTCTAACACTAACACCCCCTAACTTTAATATTATTTTAATAAATCTAAATAAAACTTACTCGTATGAACTACATGATTCCTATTTAAAACTAAATACTTACCTGTAAAATAAACCCTAAGATAGCTACAATATAACTAATAATTACATTGTAGCTATTTTAGGATTAATATTTATTTTACAGGCAACTTTGTATTTATTTTAACTAGGTACAATAGCTATTAAATAATTAATAACTATTTAATAACTACCTAGCTAAAATAACTACAAAATTACCTGTAAAATAAATCCTAACCTAAGTTACAATTAAACCTAACACTACACTATCATTAAATAAATTAAATAAATTACCTACAATTACCTAAAATTAAATAAAATAAAATAAACTATAGTACAAAAAAAAACAAACACTAAATTACAGAAAATAAAAAAGAATTACAAGATGTTTAAACTAATTACACCTAATCAGTGTGACACGCTATGTAAAGTTTGTTCCCCAGATCACACTATGGCTCAGTAACATTGTAATGTAATCTAGTTGAGTACCAGATCTTGTTCCTCTAAACATACAGACCCCTCTATTATAGAACCTGTGGAGCCCCTAGTCATAGAGATACAGGAGGGGATTATACAATAGTTACTACTGCAATATTAAGGTGAGATTACATTCCTGATGTTACAGGAGGATTTACAATAACATCTGGCACATCTTTTGTATCTCTAGGAAGAGGGTAATGCTGTGATTACAGGAAATTCAATCTGCTCTCGGCACAAGTCAGAGTGAGGTGATGATCTGGTCACCCAGCTAATCCCGGAGTTGTCACATACAATCGGCTTGTACCTTCTGTCACAGGCTGCTGTTTGCTAAGCTCTCTCTAATCACTGAGACACAATAAGTGTGTGGATTTCTGACACATGGCTTTTGGGTAGACATTTTCATTTTATAGATACAAAAGTTCATTCTGGCAGATTTTAATTTGTTTTTTTAAAAAGATTATAGATAGACTCAATACCAACGGATTGTGCAGGAAAGACTTGAGTAAACAGGATATTACTTTTTGTAAAAGATGTATGTAGGGTATTATACCCATATTAAATATATCTAAAAAATACTCTTTGCTTTCTTATGTTGACTTTTTTTAATTTCTGAACATTTTATTAAGACTTAAAGGAACAGTCTAGTCAAAATAAAACTTTCATGATTCAGATAGGGCAGGCAATTTTAAACAACTTTCCAATTGACTTTTATCATCAAATTTGCTTTTTTCTCTTAGTATTCTTTGATGAAAGCTAAACCTAGATAGATAGGCTAATATGCTGCCTCTTACCTAAGTGCATTTTGGAAGTTTTTTACAACTAGACAGTGTGCCACATAGATAACAATTTGGTAGATTACTAGTTGTGCATTCGTCTTTTAACGTCATTTCAGCGTTAAAATAGCAATGCCGCAATTCTTTTAGCCTGTAACACAAGGTCAGTCCAGGACTCGTAAAAATTATATATTTTTATGGGACTACCATAGCGCTGCCATTACGAGTTTTGCAGTGAGGCTAAAAAGCTTGCGTTACACTATATACCGACAAGATCCTTACCGCCATCTGAGAGCAGTAGTTATGAGTTTTACACAACAAAACTATTACATAAAACTCATAACTAAACTGTTACAAAGTACACTAACACCCATAAACTACCTATTAACCCCTAAACCCAGGCCCTCCCACATCTCAAACACTATATTAAAGTTATTAACCCCTAATGTGCCACTCCCGACATCGCTGCCACTAATAAGATTTATTAACCCCTATCCCGCCGCTCCCCAACATCATCACCACTATAATAAAGTTATTAACCCCTAAACAACCCCCCTTCTGCATAACAAACACTATAATAAATTTATTAACCCCTAATCTGCCGTTCCCGACATCGCCGCCACTATTAAAATGTATTAACCCCTTTTCTGTCAATCCCCGACATCGTCACCACTATAATAAAGTTATTAACCCCTAAACCGCCACCCTCCTGCATCGCAAAAACACTATTTAAATATTATTAACCCCTAGAGGCCTATTTATCAAGCCGTCAACCTCAAATACACTGGAAATCCCAGCGTAATTGTGGAGAGCTTGATTTCCCTTAGTTATCAACGCCTACAGACAGGCAAAAGTTGAAATTTGTGACGTAACATATGATCCGCCGGTCTCAGTCCGACACAGATCGATGATTACGTCATTACAGATGATTATACTAAAATTACATTAAACTACATTAAACTAATAATTAATCTACCCTAACTGTTATAATAAAATGACATTAAACTATATTAAACTAATAATTAATCTACCCTAACTTATACTAAAATTACAATAAGCTACAAATTAAATTAACTATATTATATAGTTAAAAACCTAACCCTACTCAAATAATTTAATTTTACAATTAAACATTACAAAGTTACAAAAAAATAACAATAAAAACACTGTTACACAAAATAAAAAAGAAATTATCAAAGATTTAAACTAATTACACCTAATCTAAGAGCCCTATGAAAAAAAAGCCCCCCCCCCCCAAAATAAAAAAACCCTAACCTACAATAAACTACAAATAGCCCTTAAAAGGGCCTTTTGCGGGGCATTGCCCCAAAGAAATCAGCTCTTTTACCTGTAAATAAAAAATACAAACAACCCCCCAACAGTAAAACCCCCCCAAATAAAAACCTAACTAAAAAAACCTAAGCTCCCCATTGCCCTGAAAAGGGCATTTATATGGGCATTGCCTTTTAAAAGGCATTTAGCTCTATTGCAGCCCAAACCCTAATCTAAAACACTAACAGTAACCCCTGAAGATCCACTTTCAGTTTTGAAGATGTGACATCCATCCTCCAAGAAGCCGGCAGAAGTCTTCATCCAAGCAGCCAAAGTCTTCATCCAAGCCCGCAGAAGTCTTCACCCAGACAACATCTTCTATCTTCATCCATCCGGCGCGGAGGGGCTCCATCTTCCAGACATCCAATGGGGAGCATCCTCTTCTTACGACGTCTTCTTCCCGATTGAAGGTTCCTTTAAATGACATCATAAAAGATGGCGTCCCTTGCAATCAGCCAATAGGATTGAGCTCGTATTCTATTGGCTGATTGGAATAGCCAATAGAATGCAAGCTCAATCCTATTGGCTGATTGTTTTTTTGTATTTTTTTATTTACAGGTAAAAGAATTCTTTGCAATCAATGATAATATGGAGACAGATGACCCCACATTGTGGGCAGCAGCCAAAGTGTTCCTCAGGGGCTACTTCATTAAACAAGCAGCGAAATATAGGAAACAACAAGGTCAATCCCTAGCAATAATGTACGCAAACTTACGCTCCCTCGAGAAAGGCAACAGAACTTCCCCCTCTAGGCTGATTTTGGAACAAATTGCCCTAATAAGCTCTAAGATCAATTGTATTGAGGAAAAGAGAGTGCAATCCAATCTGCTCTCCCTTCGCCAGCTATATTACTACAAAGGCAACAAAGCAGATCGTCTCCTAGCCACTAAACTCTGCCTATGCACCCAACAACGCAGAATCCCGTTAATTAAGACCACCTCTGGTCCAGTATATTCCCCCTCTGATATTGGGAGAGCGTTTGCCCGCTATTATGAGTCCCTGTATAATATTAAAATCTCCTTAAAGGCTCCTGAACCCTCCCCCTTGCTAATATAAAAAAAAAAATCTTTCTTCCCTAGCCCTACCTAATTTATCCCAAGAGGAGTCCCCTAACTGATCCCCCTTCCCCGGAAGAGCTAAAATCAGCATTATTGTCTCTTAAGCTAAATAAGGCTCCTAGTCCAGACAGATTTACCAATTTATTTTTAAAAAGACCTTCTCCCAACAGCTATACCTACTCAGATTTTATGGTGCCTCCTTTTCTAAGGGTACAATGAGACCAGAATTCCTAGAAACCACAATTTTCACCATACCTAAATCAGGAAAGGACCATTCCCTTTGTGAAAGTTACAGGCCCATCTCCCTAATTAATGTTGACATTAAAATCTACGCTAAAATCCTTGCCACTTCACTAAACCTTAAAGGGACTCTGAACCCAATTTTTTTCTTTCACGATTCAGATAGAGCATGACATTTTAAGCAACTTTCTAATTTACTCCTATTATCAAATTTTCTTTATTCTCTTGGCATCTTTATTTGAAATGCAAAAAATGTAAGTTTAGATGCCGGCCCATTTTTGGTGAACAACCTGGGTTGTCCTTGCTGATTGGTGGACAAATTCATCCACCAATAAAAAAAGTGCTGTCTAGAGTTCTTAACCAATAAAAAAAGCTTAGATGCCTTCTTTTTCAAATAAAGATAGGAAGAGAATGAAGA
This sequence comes from Bombina bombina, assembly GCF_027579735.1. Lineage (NCBI taxonomy): Eukaryota > Metazoa > Chordata > Amphibia > Anura > Bombinatoridae > Bombina > Bombina bombina. The sequence continues at coordinate 1,151,688,812 of NC_069503.1, read as the reverse complement.
AAAATTGATAATAGGAGTAAATTAGAATGTTGCTTAAAATTGCATGCTCTGTCTGAACCACAAAAGAAAAAATGTGGGTTCAGTATTCTTTTAAACGCCAATCCCTCATATACCCCGACCAGGTGGGCTTCATCTTGGGTAGGCAGGGCTCTGACAGCACTAGACTAGCCTCCTGAATATTTTCACAGAAGTCTTTGATATGGGTATTCCCCTCCTCGACCTGTCAATGGATGCAGAAAAAGCGTTTGACAGGGTGAGGTAGGAGTATATGTTTGCATCTCTCTGAGCCTTTGGGATTCCGGATAGTTTCATCACAGCAATCTCGGCTCTCTATTCTTCTCCCACAGCATGGAGTAGGCTTTTGCTCTGACCCAATCTCAATCACTAATGGTACCAGGCAGGGGTGCCCTCTTTCCCCCCTCCTCTTTGCCCTCTCTATCGAACCCCTGGCAGCATGTAATAACCTGTGGTTAAAGTATAAACAAATGACAGGTTAGCTTGTGTGGATCTCAGATTGCTGTAGCCTGACATATGCAATAAAATGTATCAAAAGATATTGTAACAGTGATGTGATAAATAAACAACTCCATGAATACTTAATCAATATGACAGTATTAATATGTCACTTATATAATGTAGAAACCAACACTACAGGTTTTACTTTTATATATTGTGACTTAGTACATATATGTGCTAAGAGAAAATGTAGTAATACCGGTATGCTGCTACAGTAGCAGGATGCGTGACCTGGCAGTCCGGAGTGATTCAGATTCCACTGACACGGAGCTCCTTGCAAGGAATACCTCCAGCAGCAGCTAACAGAGGGAGGTGCTGAGAGAAGGAAGCCGGTTCGGAACACAGGAAGTCAATGCAGGGCCAACTCCGGAGTTAGAGACCACGTTGAGATGCAGAGACCGGATAGGAGTCTGCAACAAGTGCTGGATCCTTGTAAGAGGTGTTAGGAATTGAACACAGCTTACAGTAAGTGGTTGAAGAAAAACAGACAGCCAAACTAAAGGCTATAAACATTAACTGCTACAGACGTCAGCCAGTCCGGTGCTTGTAGCAGGGAGAGAGGCAAGGTTGGAATGCTGTCAGAAAAACAAATAGGTACGATAGAGCAGAGTCTGTAATCACAAAGGCTTCAGTAAGGGGAGCAAGAATCACTTGCTAGCAAAAAATACTCAAGCAATGAAGTAAAATGGAGGAGGGTTTATATAGCTCAAAGCATTATGGTAGCTTACCCTTAAAGGAACAGAGTGTCAGATGCTGAAATTTTACATAATCCCCCTTCCAAGGAACCACTGCAAGGTTCAAGAAAGTATCGTTTGTACCTTATTTTGCTCCATTTGGATACCTTTGTAACTAATGTTATACCCAAAGAAAGTGATGGAATTAGAATCAAAGATACATTTTTCCAACTTTGCGAAAAGTTGATGAGTACGTAAATGGGATAATCTGGTTCTTACATGCTTTATGTGGTCTTGGAGGTTGTTGGAATATATGAGTATATCGTAAAGATAAACAGCAACATACACGTCCAGGATATCTCTGAAGATATCATTGATGAACCGCTGAAATGTAGCGGGGGCGTTACATAGCCCAAAGGGCATGACGTTATACTCATATAACCCGTATCTAGTGCGGAATGCAGTCAGCCACTCATCGCCTGAGCGAATCCTAATGAGATTGTAGGCTCCTCTTAAGTCCAGTTTGGTGAAATAACTGGCGCCTTGTAACCTCTTTAACTCGGGGATGAGTGGCAGTGGATAACGTTTTTTTATGGTCCTTTTGTTAAGTTCCCTATAGTCCATTATGGGACGGAGACTACCATCTTTTTTCTTAACGAAAAAGAAGGCTGCACTAGCTGAAGAGGAGGATGGCCTAATAAAACCCTTTTTTAGGTTGTCATCAAGACAGGTCTTTAAATGGTTCAGTTCAGGTTGGGATAAAGGGTTATAATGACCATAGGGAATTGTGGAACCCGGCAGTAAGTCGATCGGGCAATCATACGGCCTGTGAGGGGGAAGTGAGTCGGCCTCTTTTTTGTTGAATACATCTCTGAAGTTGTGCTAATGCTTTGGTAAGCAGGAATCAGAGACCTGTAGGACTAATGGAACAGGGAAACAAACAAGTTTTACTACAATATTTAGAGTGAAGGTTGATAGTTAACTCCTTCCACATTATCTGCGGCTGATGTAAACGCAACCATGGTAATCCTAGGACAATCAGAAACATAGGGGATGGAAAAACATCAAAGACAAGGTATTCAGTATGATTGGAGGACATAGAAAGAGGTATGGTTTGCTGTGAAATGGGACCAGTTGATATTTGGGTACCATCAATAGCATGCACAGATAAAGGTTTTGCTTTATCAATCAAAGGTATTTTATTAGTATTAGCAAAACTTAAATCAACAAAGTTTCCACATGATCCGGAGTCAAGAACAGCCTCAGTGGTCAGATGATTTTGGTCCCACTGTAGAGATATAGGAATAACACAATAAGAAGAAGTATTAGGTTTTGTAGTATACCAGTCAACAGTAAAGTTAGGCTTACCATTCATTTTGCTTTGCTAGGGTCGGACAGTCTCTAACTGTGTGATCCTTTGTGGCACAATAAAGGCATAGGTTCAGGAGGCATCTGCGGTTTTTCTTCTAGCTAGACAATGGTCCACGAATTATACCAATCTCCATAGGCTGGTCTTGAAGTTTTAGAGGTGGTAATGAATAAGATGGTGTAGGTGCCACTTTGAATGGAGGAGTGCCAGCATATTTCTCCTGTTTCCTCTACCTGACACTACGGTCAATTGTAGTGGAGAGGGTAAACAAGCTCTCAAGAGTTTCTGGGAGGTCTGTTCTGGCTAATTTGTCTTTTAGGGTTTCAGATAAACCAAGGTGAAACTGTGTACGCTTTCCCTGTTTCAGGGATCTAAGAGCATTATCTGCGGTGGTCTGCCTATTTGGGTCTTCATATAGAGAGGACATAGCAGCAAATAAATTATCCAATGAATCTAGAAGTGGATCTTGGGATTCAAAGTAGGTGTTAGCTCATGCCCTAGGTTCGTCTCTCAAGTACAAAATAACGGTTAAAACATTTAGGCGTTCAGTGGGGTAGGTTTTTGGGCGTAAAGCAAAGAGTAAATGGCAGGCATTTTTAAAATCCCTATATTGGGATCTATTGCCAGAAAATCTCTCAGGAGGAGATGCCTTTGGTTCTGGAATATTAACAGCAGGGGTAGGTTTTGAGGATATAAAATCTGTTATATACGTTTTGAGATTCTGATTCTCCAATTGCAGCTCTCTTACTGCTGCATTTAAAGTATCCACTCTCTGTGAAAGGGTGGCAACCTGATTTCCAAGCTCAGCTGGATCCATTGCGGCTGGAGTATTATGTAATAACCTGTGGTTAAAGTATAAACAAATGACAGGTTAGGCTTGTGTGGATCTCAGATTGCTGTAGCCTGACATATGCAATAACATGTATCAAAAGGTATTGTAACAGTGATGTGATAAATAAACAACTCCATGAATACTTAATCAATATCACAGTATTAATATGTTACTTATATAAGGTAGAAACCAACACTACAGGTTTTACTTTTATATATTGTGACTTAGTACATATATGTGCTAAGAGAAAATGTAGTAATACCGGTATGCTGCTACAATAGCAGGATGCGTGACCTGGCAGTCCGGAGTGATTCAGATTCCACTGACACAGAGCTCCTTGCAAAGAATACCTCCAGCAGCAGCTAACAGAGGGAGGTGCTGAGAGAAGGAAGCCGGTTCAGAACACAGGAAGTCAATGCGGGGCCAACTCCGGAGTTAGAGACCAGGTTGAGATGCCGAGACCGGATAGGAGTCTGCAACAAGTGCTGGATCCTTGTAAGAGGTGTTAGGAATTGAACACAGCTTACGGTAAGTGGTTGAAGAAAAACAGACGGCCAAACTAAAGGCTATAAACATTCACTGCTAAAGACGTCAGCCAGTCCGGTGCTTGTAGCAGGGAGAGAGGCAAGGTTGGAATGCTGTCAGAAAAACAAATAGGTACGATAGAGCAGAGTCTGTAATCACAAAGGCTTCAGTAAGGGGAGTAAGACTCACTTGCTAGCAACAAATACTCAAGCAATGAAGTAAAATGGAGGAGGGTTTATATAGCCCAAAGCATTATGGTAGCTTCCCCTTAAAGGAACAGTGTGTCAGATGCTGAAATGTTACAAAGCAGCAATCCAAAACACTGCTCAAATCCAAGGCCTCCTCTTACATGACACCCACCAAAAATTAGCTTTATATGCGGATGACCTCACTTTGTTCCTCTCAGATTCAGACGTTACTCTCCCCTCCCTCTTTGACCTCCTCGAAAAATTTGGAAATCTCTCATATTACAAACTCAACTATGGCAAGACTGAGGCCTTTCCTATAAACTTATCACATTCCCTAGTCACCTCTCTCAAGAAAGACTATGGGGTCAATTTATCATTGTGCGGACGGACATGATCCGCTATATCGAACCATGTCCGCCGCACAATCGATAAATGCCGACAGCATATGCTGTCAGCATTTATCATTGCACCAGCAGTTCTTGTGAATCGGCCGCTAGCAGGGGGTGTCAATCAACCCGATCGTATTCGATAGGGTTGATTTCTGTCCGCCGCCTTAGAGCAGGCGGACAGGTTATGGAGCAGCGGTCTTTAGACCCCTGCTTCATAACTTCTGTTTCCGGCGAGCCTTCACACGGGGCATCAAGCTCTGTTCAGAGCTTGATAAATAGACCCCTTTGACTTTAAATAGTCCCCCAGAGGTCTCACACATTTAGAAGTCTTCCTTTCTTATGACCTTAAAGGATTAATTGACAAAAACTTTTACCAACTTATGTCCAAAATACAACAGGATCTACTTTTGGGAAGATATTGTGAGATCTCCTAGTTCGGAAGAATAGCCGCAATTAAAATGATGCAATTGACAAGGCTTACCTATCTTTTTCAGATGTCTTCCTATCAGAGTACCTATCACTCTTTTAAACATATTTCAAGCCAATATTAATAGATATATTTGGAATGGTAGGTGTCCAAGGATAGCGGCATCTTTACTACAGCGCCCTCTACTTGCAGGAGGTATCAATTCTTCTGAATGTCCGTCTTTACTAAGAAGCTGCAGTGATTTCACACATTTCCTCTTGGGCTCCCTCTTAGTCACCCCTGAGATGGCTCGAGATTGAACAGGCATCCCTTCCGGCGCATATATCACTGATCGACTTGTTATGGTCTCCGCCCCCCCCCCACTCCCTCTCTTCCATCCCCCTTCACAAGAAGGTTGTAATCCATTGTAGAGATCAGTGGCTAAAACTTCAGCACCAGCCTCAGATTTCCCCCCATCCTACACCGATCCACTCCTTACGTGGCCTACTGTATGGCATTCCTAACTCAAGCCAATCTCTGAAAACCTTTCTGTCTGACACTATGGCTTCTGATCTCTTTGAAGACACTAAACTCCTGTCCTTGAAAGGCTTTGCGGAAAAGACTTTGGCTCCGATTAAATTCCACTTTGGCCTATTAAGGCTCTGCTCACTCATGAATTCTTGGGGGTTCCTTAACTTCCCTGAGGCCCCTTTCCCCCTGGAAGGCTAGGGTCCAAACAAACACCCATCTTCAGGCTCCCCTGTCCCACCACTACCAATGCTTACTGAATTCCCAAAAACTCTCTAAAACCCAACACATCCATGCCTGGGAGGTAGACTAGGGCATAACCTTCACAGAAAAATCCTGGAGCTTAGCAATAGCCCATACCAAACAAACAATACACTGTACATCCCTCTTTGAGCTACACTTCAAACTTCTCACCAGGTGGCACTATGTGCCTTCCAAACTGCACAAAATGTTTCCCTCAACATATATGGTGGTCGTGTCCGGCGCTCAAACCCTTTTGGGCTAAGATACTGACCCTGTGCAGACTCCTTCACCTGATTGAAGTTCTGCCCCCAGAAATCTTCACAAACTGACCCTGCACCAGCGATGCCTGTTGATTACAATTCTTATGGTGGCAAAACTCCTAATTGCCAGGAACTGGAAGAAGCCCAAGCTGGTTGAGTACAATTCATCTAATTACATACCTCAGGTTGATGGAGGGTTATGTCTACTCCGCCAAATTACAGCATCACCTCCA